>NW_027263015.1:0-73734 GCF_902827115.2 Pseudochaenichthys georgianus
ACAATCCTCTCCCATTGTACTGGCCAGTGACTGTGTAGTACATGCTCCACATGCAGTTTTACATATTCTGAACACCTCTGCTACTCAGCATATGACAGCAGCAAGGCGCTCTGGTTATGAAGCAATAATTCTTTCAAGCCCACACATCACACTTAAACGCTCTCCCCCTCTAAACCCAGCTACGCTGGTACCGATTCCAGATTTTGAAATCACACATGACTGCGTCACAACGATTGACATATCTTCTTCCCCCAGAACTGATATGTTGCAAATTCCTATCCCTAATTCAGATATGATTCGATACACAGACGGGTCTGCGAGCAGGCCGTCTGACACAGTACACTTAGCAGGCTATGCTGTTGTGAACGACTGGGAGGTTTTAGAAAGCCGGGCCTTGCCAAATGGCACGTCAGCTCAGGCTGCAGAGTTGTATGCTCTGCTGAGGGCGTGTATTTTGGCTAAAGACAGTGTTGCAACCATTTTCACAGACTCCAGGTATGCATTTGGTGTGTGCCATGATTTTGGTGTCTTGTGGAAAATGCGCGGTTTCTTAACATCGGCCGGTAAGCCTATTCAACATCATGCGTTAGTAGCTCAGCTATTAGATGCTATCATGCTCCCTACACAGCTAGCAGTGGTTAAGTGCGCTGCTCACACAAATTCTGATGATCCTATTTTGCGTGGAAATGCGTTAGCCGACACCGCGGCTAAACAAGCAGCAGTTTCCTCCTCTTCTATGGTGCTCCAATGCCCCTTGACACAACCCGCAGAACCCATTTCTTTGCCTTCCTTTAATGATGTCGCGGACATGCAAGCCCGCGCTGATGTTAGGGAGAAAGATTTATGGCTAAGACGAGGTTGTACACTTGACGCTGAGTCCAGCTTGTGGCTCCACCCAGACGGACGAATGGTCTGTCCACGTTCGTTCCTCCATGTTTTGGCACATGTTGCACATGGCAAATCATATGTAGGAAAAGGAGGGATGAATGGGATTATAAAGTCCCAATGGTTTGCTCCAGGCATTACACTAGCTACACAGACCCTTGTAGACAGATGTATGATATGCCAGCAGACAAGACGAAGAAGTGGTCAAATTCAGCATGAACACTTACCGCCCCCCTCCGGGCCCTTTGTAAATATGCAAATTGACTTTTCACATATGCCACCATGCCAAGGATTCAAATATCTTTTGGTAATAGTGTGCCAGTTCTCCAAATGGGTAGAGGCCTACCCTACCAGAAAAGAAGACGCTAGAACAGTTGTAAAGTGTCTTCTCAAAGATGTTATTCCTAGATTTGGTGTGCCCACAGGAATTTACAGTGACAGAGGTCCAGCATTCATTTCGAAGATAACCCAGAGTCTAGCTACAGTGTTAGGGTTCAAATGGCAATTGCATGTTCCCTATCACCCACAGAGCTCAGGCCAGGTTGAGAGAATGAACTTGACTATAAAGGAGAAACTCACTAAAACAATGTTGACCACAGGACTAAAATGGGTAGACGCGCTGCCGCTAGTTCTGTGCTCCATCAGAAGCTCACCAAATGCAACGACAGGGCTTAGCCCACACGAGGTATTGATGGGAAGGGTAATGTTCGCAGGATCTAGCCCCCCAGTAACACCCCACAAACTCACTCTTTTGTGGACAGAGGATTACATGACTAACTATGTCAAATATCTAACTGACATGTTGAGAAAGTTTCACAGGCAGGTGGCTGACAGGCTCCCCCAGCCGGGAGAGGAGCCCACCCACCCATTTCAGATTGGTGATAATGTACTAATCAAATTTCTTGAAAAAGATGCTCTGTCTCCCAGGTGGAAAGGTCCTTTCCAGGTGTTAATAGTGACCAGAACAGCGCTGAGGGTACAAGGGAGACCGGAGTGGATTCACGCTACAAGATGTCGTCTCTCCCCTCTACCGGATGCTGGCGTGTGAAGGCAGTCATCATCATCATCATGCTGGGTCTTCTGTACCTGGCCAAGGTCACCCTGCTAGATGGAGCTGTGGAAATCCCAACGACAGGTGGCAAGGGATCTCGCCCGTCTGAGGAAGAAAATAAGGTGCTCTTATCTACGAGCACAGACGACTTGACCACTCAGGGCCCAGACCCTGAGGGCAAAACGACACCAACGGGCAAATCAGTGCCTAGCGACAAGGACAGGTTGTATCCAATCACCACACAGACACTCAGTATGGTGCGAGAGACACAACGAGAAAGAAAAGGAGGAAGAATCAGGAGGATTGTCTCCCTCCCTGATCACAAATCAAAGACTATTTCTTTTAACTGTCCAGCTTCAATATGTGATTCATCTAACTGTATTATTGTATTTTATGTGTCCTCAGTTTGGTCAACATGGGAGTTATATCCAATGGACCGGTACCGTGCGGACGGAGTGGCGTCGGAAGGGGTGAGAATGGCACTCGACACCATTGAAAACATGCCCCCAGAACTGTGGTGTAGCACTAGAGAGCAGTATAAGGCAATGATAAGGGATGAAGTAACATGTAGAGATAGGAAACCAGCTTACCAGGTTTCCGATCCAGGTGCTGCTGTGTGCGACCTGTCTGGACCAGAGAAAAAAACAAATGTTCCATCCACTCCACGTAAACACTCAGGAGGTGAGGTAGATTCTTCAAAAAAAGGCCTTAATCACTCCTTTTAAACAAACTAAAACTAATTCTGCAGTAAGCTTAATGTTAGACTACGCACATGAACGTAATATTAGTAACTGTTGGCTATGCCAAAATATGCCAGAATCCATGCATTGTCCTATGTTTAGCCCAATCCCGTTTGCAAGAGTAGATTACAAATTAATCAGCTGGAACGACATTTACTCTAGGATTAGCGATGAGGCTGAGGACTGCTATACTCCGTCATACCCAACAGACTCTGATAAACCGTTACAGTACAAGGGTCTAGTCTCTCTCATTGTTGAGACAGTAAATACAAATTATCTGCCTGACGGTTTCAAACGATTGATGTTTTTAAAACTAATATATGTGAAGAAATACATTAACCTAGCTTTTGAATACAGATTCCAGTTAGCTCTGGTACAAACTAATTGTTCGGTTAATTCCACAAGTCCAACATGCACAAAACAACCACACATGGCATCTTTGCTGGTTGAAGCTTTGGTAACAGTTGTGCCCTGGTTTGGCTCCAGAACAGTGAACTCCGTTGAGGTTAAAATACATGATTGCACGAAACCAATACCCTTAGGCAATCCCCCTACACGTGACTGTTCAATATATGTTCCCCCAATTGTAGTACATGAATGGAAGAATGTGTCCATCTGTTTCCAGAATGAAGCAGGATCTCACACCTCTCCGGATGTGGGACACAGCGACTGTAATACCATAGTGAGGGTAACATTAGCCAGAATTCCCCTCCCACAGAGAGTTTACTTAGTTTGTGGTGACCGGGCTTATGGCTGCGTACCGTATGACGTTTTTTATGGCACCTGTTATCTAGCCTACCTAATTCCTTTAATCCGTAAAGTAGAGGCAAATGAGATTGCAGCGATACTTCCCTCTCTACACAGGAACAACAGGTCCATTACAAAAGGACAACAGGTAGCGAGCCTACTTTTGCCCTGGTACGGCATTTATGTTAGTCAGCAGGAGATCATGGCATTATCCAAAGTAGTGGAGCATCATCTAAATGTATCAAGTATCGCGATGTTAGCGGAACATAAAGAATTGCAGGAAGTTAGGACGGTAGCACTACAGAATCGCATGGCGCTGGACCTCCTCTTAGCTGCCCAGGGGGGCGCATGTAAAGTAATTGGTGCGGAGTGCTGTTCCTTTGTCTCTGACGCCACCCCTGAAGTTACGGATATGGTCCAGGACACAGCTAAGGGGATAAAAGAATTGCATGAAACTCATGGGTTTACACTTGGGGATTTAAGCGGAACTCTTGGGTCCTGGGGAGCGGGTTGGTTAAATGTGTTGTTACTGTTGCAGTGTTTATCTTGGTTGTGCTAATCCTAGTGACCTGTTTGATCACTGTAATTAAATTAGCCATACGCAGGGTTGCCAAAACTACCCTCCAGGCCCCACAGAGGCTAGTGGGGTACTCTACTGTAGATGACACAATGTTGATGTACGACGCCGAGCTTCCAGACCCATGGGTCTCCGTGGCAGTTCCGGTACCTTGGGTACCTCCTTTCAGCGATTGATAAATTGATTAAAGTTGACACTCAGAATAAAGAATAAATGTTTTGACTTTTCCTTTCTCAGGTTGTTAAGAATAAATGTTTTTGACTTTTCCTTACTCAGGTTGTTTTCAATAAAATGTCTGACTTTTCCTTTTCAGATTTTTGAACAAATGTATTTGAATAAAATGTATGTAGTAAAGTGCCTTACTCTTGAATAAGTGTATTGAAGTAAACGTAAAGTAATGCTAAAAATGGAGGACACTGTAGCTTTACAGATTACAGATTGATCGATTCATCACTGTGACTTTATACCTTAACTGTGAATTTTAACTGAATCCCTATTGATTCTGATTTATACCTCAATTGGATTTCTTATAATCCTACATTCTAATCGTGTTTTAATAAGTAATTGCCTTGAAGTAAATCTTTAAAGATGTAAACTGAATTTGAATTTGTGTTTGATGAATGAGATTAACTGAGGGATAAATGATAAAAGATCTTGTTTTTTGAAACATATATTTTACTATTATATTTTTGTATTGCATATGTGTTATTATTGTGCTTTTTGACAAAAGAAATCAAACACTGAAGAAAGATGATTTTTCTATTATGGTTGTCTGTATCAACCATTGTGATTGGCTGTTCCAATCTTATTCTGTTTTTGATGTAATTAATGTAATGAGGAATCCACCCAACTCTGAGGACGTTTTATTTGATTCAAGTAGTGACTGAAATATTCTTAGACTAATGTTAATTGGTTATCAATAAATTGATAAAAGCGTGGATCTGTCAGAGAATATTCTGATTAGTGTCTGTTAAAATAGCCTTTTAGTGTTTCACATGGGTCTGCCATAACTTAGAGCAGGGGGTTAAAGGGTTAAAGGTTCCGCTTTCCTGTTGGGGGACTGTGACCAACTGCCAGAGGACTTTAACAGACTGTCTTTGTCTCTGAATCCATGTGTTTGTAATTATTGATCAGAAGAAGCACGAACAGAGGCCCCTCCCGGATCCTCCGGTAGATCGTCTGTGTTTTCTGTGTAATGCTTTAGTGAGTTCGGGGTTTCCTCAGAGCATGTTGTGTAAATGTCTTGAGCTCACTCACGGCCGTTGGCTCTCATTAAATTCAGTGTTTTGATATAAAGCGGACTCCAGCCTCCATTTCTTCCATCAACATTGCTGAAAAGAAAATCTCTCTCACACAGAGGTGCACCACTCTATGCAGACTGGACTCCACATCCAAGGATCGTGAGTCCGCTGTGGGTGCGTTACGGCGGAGCCGTGTTAAATCTGTTCGCATAAAGAAAAAATGCTCAATGACAGCTGTTCTCTTTAATGCACGATTTAAACGCACTGTTAGGCGGGGACGCACTCGTACTTGATTGACCTCCGGGTCCTCTGTACGCGTTCCCACCCCTGGCTCTGTTACCTCCAACTCTGGCCAGAGTGAAGGAGCAACGCCACACACTTACTCTGATGTTTCCGCCCTAGCCCGCAACGTACGGGCTGGCGGAGATATATCAGCTGTTGTGCGGGCAGCCATGGCAGCCCCCACTACGCAGGGACAGATTGTCTCAGGCGGGGGGGGCGATCCTTCACCCACGCCCAGAGCGCGGGGCACTATGGGCCTGACCCGTGAGTGGTACAATCTGAATACAGTGGGACTCCCTCAGAAGGTGATAAACACTATTCAGAGTGCGAGAGCTTCCTCCACCAGGTCTCTTTACGACTGTAAGTGGAGGGTGTTTGAGGAGTGGTGCGTTCAAGAAGGACACATCTCTTTGCAATGTCCTGTCGGGGTGATTTTATCATTCCTACAGGACTTGATCGATAAACACAGAGCTTTCTCCACGATCAAGGTGTACCTGGCTGCTATTGCTGCATGCCATGTGGGCTTTGAGGGTAAGACGGCTAGCCAACATCCTTTGGTCTGCCATTTTTATGAAGGGAGCTCGCAGGCTCCTCCCTGTCTCCAGGTCGCTGGTGCCCTTATGGGACCTGGCAGTGGTTTTAAATGGGCTCAGAATGACCCCATTTGAACCCCTGGAAGGAGCTGACATGAAACATCTGTCACTCAAGACAGTGCTGTTACTGGCCCTGGCATCCGCCAAGCGGGTCAGCGATATTCATGCACTGTCTGTACATCCCTCATGCACTCAGTTCGCCCCAGGGCAAACGAGAGTGTTGTTGAAGCCCAACCCTGCCTTTACACCAAAGGTGGTTGGTTCGTGTACCCCAATTGACATTGAGGCATTTCCTCCGCCGCTGGTTTCCTCCGGGGAGCAGCAGCAGGATCTGTTGTGTCCAGTCCGGGCTGTACACACATATATGGACAGATCAAAGGAGCTTCGTCTTAATGACCAACTCTTCGTGTCCTGGGCTAACCCTCACAAGGGCAAGCCTGTTACTAAGCAACGGCTCTCCCACTGGATTGTGGAGGCAATTGCTTTGGCCTATACGAGTCAGAATTTGCAAGCACCTTCGGGTCTGCGGGCTCACTTGACTCGGGGCCTGGCTACATCCTGGGCTTTGTTCAAGGGTGTTTCCATCCAAGACATCTGTGCAGCGGCGAGCTGGTCCTCGCCGCTCACTTTTGTCCGCTTTTACAGGCTAGACGTCTCCACTCCAAGCGTGGCCCGAGCAGTGCTGGGCACCTTGTTGAGTCGGGACTCTACCTGTTAAATTCTGGTTGATCTGTGATTTTCGAGATAAGCTCGTCTGGCAATACGGGAGCTACAATATCCCATAGTGAGACATCGAACGGAGTGTTATGAATGAGAACTATAGGTTACTTACGTAACCCCAGAACTCAGAGTAACATGAAGTGAGATGTCTCACCAGACGGCCCTCCTTGCTATAGTGAAGCGAGAAGAGGTGCTTATTTTGAATGACGCATGCGTTGTGGCGCAAGCTACTTATAGGGGGTGATTTCCCCTGACGTCAAGATCACCAGCCAATCAGGATTGGCGTAATGAGATTGATGCTTCTGTTTGCTCCGCGATGAGGCGCATCCCATAGTGAGACATTTCACTTCATGTTACTCTGAGTGCTGGGGTTACGTAAGTAACCTATAGTTTTAATAGACGTTTATGTATTTCCCATGCTTACAAGTTGCCAGTATTAAACTGTGTAAATCACTGGAGGTTTAGGGGATGGGAAACACATTAGTGTTATCAAATTTAAAACATATAATTAATAAATGGATGAAAATGGCTTGTGTCCATAATGGGCAGCATTAATATACCCACATGACAGCTAAGGTCAGAAGAGCTTTATTTAATAACTGGTCGTATGTCTGTGACCCCTCCTGTTGGTAATTGATAAGCCTGAAACATGCACTTCTCAAGGTTCAGAGGCAAATTTAGCAAATATGGCAGTAGCCATCGATCATCTTAAGATAAGATATACTTTATTGATGCCAAGTTGGGAAATGTTTTTGTTAAAACAGACTTTAGTTACACCTGAGTAAATTCAGGGAAGGTGATTGTCAAGTACCAAAAATAAACTATGCAATATATTAGACGTTAAGTACTTTGTTAGGTTTAATATTTATCTGTAGATACCCCCAAAGTTTTTTCTTATTCAAAAGAAGACCTTAAAGTATTCGTTGATGTTTGAATAAAGCCTTATTAGTTTGTCTGTTGTGCACATCCTCCTATTAATATCTTTGGACGTCCTGCACTAAACTGTTTTATTGTAGAGATCACTACAATCAATCAATCAATCAATCAATGTTTATTTATATAGCCCAATATCACAAATGTTACATTTGTCTCAGTGGACTTCACAGTATCTTTTTGATATTTTCTATTCTATATTTCTATCATTGACCTTCTACTTTCCCCCTATTATGTATGTACTCTTAGTATTTACATTTTTTCATCGATAACATATTAAAAAAAAAAAACAATAACGTGCTTTAACCACTAGGCGGTGTGGGTTAAAAAACTGTCAAGTTCACAGTGTTAACACAATATATTATACTTTCCAGTATAATTTCCAGTTTAGTTCATGATGGATTTATTTGTATCATTAGTGTAAGACACTTATGTATGAATAACATCTGAAGATGTGTACTTTTATTCATGTTTTCACATAATTTTACAAGATATTGCTAGATTATTTCAGTAGTTCTACACATTAATATCTGATTTGTAAAACATCATAGACAGAAAGGTATATCCGTCATTTAATTATAAGCTATTGAAATTCTGATTCCATAGATGTGTCTCCCATCACCCAAAACCCCTAACTAGTCTCTCAACTCAGTATTTACATTCTTTAATTCAAACAAAATCAGTAATATCTTTAAAAACTACAAGTCCCTTTCTATCAGCTGTGCACCGTTATGGTGTAAATACAGCCTATCTACCAATTGGATCAAATATAAAAGTCAGCCGAATTACTATTGATACTGCAAGGAGACGTATTGTGTGAAGAGAAATTGAAGATGTTGTTTAATTGCTGATATATTTATGATTCACGTCACATATTCAGTTTCGGCGGCATTTCTTCCAGTTTGTCCAAAGGTCTTCTAATCAGGGCTCTATAAATAAAGAACTACAGCAGATGTGTAATATTTAATTGGGGTGTTGAAAATAATCGTTTCTACGATGCATTGCGATGCGGACGTGGACGATTCGGTATCGATGCAGTGACAGAAGATAATCGATTATAGCGTAGTAACGTTGCTTCCTGATTTTCCAGCCGCGGCTTTACTATAACGTTTTTTTCTGTCACTTTAATATCAAATCGGTCGGTGACGCAGATATCAGGAAACAGATGTGACAGCGGCACAGCGGCACAGCAACACCAAACAATAGAGTCTGTATGCAGACCACAGCAGGGAGGCGGATCCTAAAGGGGGTGGATCCTATAGGGGGGGGGGCGTTTCCTAAAGGGTTATGAGCCCCGCCCCCCACGTATTTCTTAAAGGTATATGACGCTCTGTTTCTCATTTATTTTTAATGCTTTGAATGAATCATAAACGAACTTTGAAAAATAATAATTATAATTAATTTGCATAAAGAATGAAGAGTATATAACCCACAGAGAAGACAAATTAATTGACCTATTGACAGATCATAATGAATAAAGAGTCAATTTGATAGTTTATCATAACATAGGATACATTAAACTCGTAAATTGTAGGCATATCATTTTTTACTGTTTGTGCAGTGGTAGTAATTATTATTCAAGTCAATCAACTAGGTTTTATGGAAGATATTGCTGTATATCATTTAACAACATGAGTAGAGGTTTCTGTACACCTAAAATACTGAAGTTCAAGTTACTGTCCTGATGTGTATCATTAATTTGTTCATGTTGTGTCTGGTGGTAAGATTAATTAATTAACGTATTTATTATTTTTGAAACATTACAATACACATCAAATACTAAACATGAAATGTATAGTACATACCAATACATTGTACAAAGGAAAATATATACAGTACATACAAAGAGGAAAGTCTTCATTAAACATAAATATTTTATTGGGTGTTCTAATTCAGCAACCACAAAATATGTGCCCAGATTTCATTATCTCTGACTTCATCAACCAAAAGATCAATTTTGATATTTAACATGAACTCAGAAAGAAAAACTCACTGTCTGCCTTATACAACTTTTGTTGGTCATCTTTGAATATCATCCAAGTTTTGTAGATGGACAATTTTGCTATTATTAGTATAAGGTTTACACTAGGCTATATATTTCACTATGGGGTGTGTTAAGACCCAGAATGATATTTGGCTATTTCTGTGTAAATTCCACTTTGAACAGAGACAAGATAAGGGCAGCAACTTGAGTTGCCCAAGCATTGACATGAAACAAACATAATGGTCTCCTCTGTGACCAAACAAGCAGCACATAGAGGAGTAGGGACAAGCTTCCATTTGTACAGGTTTTACATATTTGGAAGAATGTCATGTAATATTTGAAAATTGAATTCTGGCAATTGACCCTCTGGAGAAATTGTCTGTAGCTGCCATACATTATTTGACTTGCTGTTTGTCAACCACAGCTTCCCAGTATGTCTGTATGTATGATGTCTGCTTATATTGTTTTACAATTACATCCTGTCAGAACCATGTGTACATTGTCAATGTAATCTTACTCAAAGGAAGAATCAGAGCATAATAAATGAAGCGGTAATACACTAATACTTGCTATGCACCCAATGTCTGATGCATTATGAACATTCTTATAATGTATTATAATCAGCTTATAACACTGTATACTTATAGTTATAAGAACTCATTAATGCTCAAATGAACTAGTTGATGTGGGATTCAACAATAGTAGGACTCAAGTGTCTCCATTCTCTTATGTAGGGTGTGAGCTTGCTTTACTGAACAGGACTATGAAGCACAGCTTCCCAGTATGTCTGTATGTACAGTATGATGTCTGCTTGTATATTGTTTTACAATTACATCCTGTCAGAGCCATGTGTACATTGTCAATGTAATCTTTGGGTTTTGCTTCTATTATTTAGAAGCAGGAGCCATTTTTTAGGGATTGCCTTTCTAATAATGAATAATTCACTTACCCAATTCCTTTTATCCTGAAGCTTATGGCATATCTTTAATGCAAATTATACCTGAGTCAATCCAAAGTTGATACATTAATGAATTTCCTCTAAGATCCGTTATATACTTAGATCCCCAAATGGTCTGGTTTCCAACCTCATCTCCTGTACGGCTCCTTTAGTGTTCCACCCCCTGCTTTGTGCCAGCCAGCCCATCTTTGAATGACACATTGATAGAAAGAAGGAATCTCTGTCAAAATCAAGGTCTTTTCCGAATCAATTGAGAAATAGTTTAGGCAATAGCTTCCAGTCCCCTGATGTTGGGTGATTGATCCATAATACGCTTCAACCAACCATAATGAAGTGCTTCTCTGTGAGATAAAAATATATAGCATTTTAAACCCTGTTTCATAATCTCCAGTGATAACTAGGGGTGTAACTGTTCACAGAAGTCACGGTTCGGTTCGTACCTCGGTTTGGGGGTCACGGTTCGGTACGGTTCGGTACAACAACAAAAAGCAAAAAAAAGTCCCAAATGTTCTTGGTCCCCTCCTCTTCTCCCTGTACACAAACTCGCTCGGATCTGTCATTAGCCCGCATGGTTTTTCATACCACTGCTACGCTGACCACACCCAACTAATTTTGTCCTTTCCCGGCTCAGAGACCCAGGTGGTCGCACGCATCTCTTCTTGTTTAGCTGACATCTCTCAGTGGATGTCCGCTCATCATCTCAAGCTCAACCTTGACAAAACTGAAGTTCTTTTCCTTCCGGGAAAAGATTGTCCCACTCTTGACCTGACCATCAACATCGGCACCTCTGCTGTCTCCCCGACCCAGACTGCAAGGAATCTGGGTGTGATCCTGGATAACAACCTGTCCTTCACTGCAAATATCGCTGCTACAACCCGCTGCTGCAGATACACGCTTTTCAACATCAGGAAGATACGTCCCCAGCTGACCCAGAAAGCGACGCAGGTTCTGGTCCAGGCTCTCGTCATCTCACGCCTAGACTACTGCAACTCCCTCCTGGCTGGTCTACCTGCATGTGCCATCCGACCTCTGCAGCTCATCCAGAATGCAGCGGCTCATCTGGTCTTCAACCTTCCTAAATTTTCCCACACCACTCCGCTCCTCCGCTCCCTCCACTGGCTTCCAGTAACTGCTAGAATTCACTTCAAGACACTGGTACTTGCGTACCATGCTGCGAATGGATCTGGCCCTTCCTACATCCAGGACATGGTTAAACCGTACACCCCAGCGCGTGCACTTCGCTCTGCATCAGCCAAACGACTCGCTGCACCCTCACTGCAAGGGGGACCCAAGTTCCCATCAGCAAAAACACGTGGGTTTGCTATCCTGGCTCCTAAATGGTGGAATGAGCTCCCCATTGACATCAGGACGGCAGAAAGCTTACACACCTTCCGGCGCAGACTGAAAACTCATCTCTTTCGACTCCACTTAGAGCGATAGAATGACTAACAAAGAACTGCTAACAGAGCACTTATATACTAATAAAGGACTGGCTTATCTAAAGCCAGTTGAGTAGCACTTGAACTGATTGGCTCTATGAAACCTGATGTACTTATATGATTCTGTTTTCCTCAAGGTTGTGTCTTCCTGGTCGAATGTACTTAGTGTAAGTCGCTTTGGATAAAAGCGTCAGCTAAATGCAATGTAATGTAATGTAATGTAATGTAATGTAATGTAATGTAAATGCATAATTCCAGGTTTGTTGTTATTTATTTTTGAACAGTAGTGCAAGTTTCAGTCTCAAAATAAGGAACTCTGACTTTTTGAATAATTAACTGTATTAAACAGTTAAAAACAAACCATAAACAGTACCACACACACTCAGATGGCCATATTATCTATAATGGCTGATGTCAAACAAAAAGGTTTCATCAAGCTGTAAAACTAAAAAGAATGTCTTACATCATAAATAATAAGAAAGTGTTTCAAGAGCGCAAAGTAGTTGAAAAACATATGCCAAAAGCTTCCGTTATTTATTTTGGTTTCACGGCTTTCATGTCTATTGGCTTCTTAAAAACAGCGGGGATCAGCTGTTGAACTGCTGTTGTCTTTTGCCGTGCTCCGGTGATTGGCAAATCTGGGTGATCCCTTCTGATATGATTTAGCATGTTTGGCGTGTGTTACCATTAGCATACCGCACCGCTATCGAACAACGCCGACACACCGTCCTCGTCGGATCCACCACTCGCACACTTCATCGTTATTGTAGTCCACAGGGAACCCGAAATGTTCCCACACAGCTGATTTAAAAGAAGCAGGTGGGTTCTAGCTCCTGTGTGTTATCTGAAATCGCCATACTAACTTTTCTTCTTCTTGTATTTAGTTCGTTTTGTTGTTGTGTTTCTTCTTGTTCTTCATTTGTTGTTTAAGGGCGGCTGGCAAACAGCTTTTAGGCGCAATACCGCCCCCTGGATTATATATAGTGTAGTGGATGCTGCCCTGAAGGACAGACTTTTTTCCCACTCGTAAAAAAAGGCGTATTCGCCGTGTGACTGCATGTGCCGAACCGTGACGTCCGAACCGTGACGGTACGGGACGAATGCGGATACCGTTACACCCCTAGTGATAACTGATCTTTTTCAATTGTATGCCTCTTTCCAGACCAAATAGTCTAGGGGTAAGATGAATAACTTGGCTTTGGATAAATTGAGCCTATAAATAAGGGAAAATACTGTACCGTACATCACATGGCTTTAATAAATACATATTGTTTATGAGGAGAGAAAAGCTGTGTTTTTCATCAACGCATATATGGAAAGGAAGTTACATCAACACACATAAGATAATTGCATAACACAAATTCCCCTTAAACCTTCATCTTATTCAAAGGAAGAATTAGAGCATAATAAATGAAGTGGTAATACTGGCTATGCATCATACTTATAATGTATTATAATCAGCTTACAACACTTTAATTATTGTTATAGTAACTCATTGATGCTCATAAATTAAGCAGTTGATGTGGGATTCAGCAGTAGTAGGATTCAAGTGTCTCCATGCTCTTGTTCTGAAAACGTATGTAGGATTTAGAAAGCATTTTTAGAATCGGCTATACAGTTATACAGAAGGACCAGGGTTTGCTCTGAATAGGAAGTGTTTTAAGGAAGATTTCAGAACCCATGGTGTAGGACTAAAACACATACACGCATATTACAATCACTCACTTAGACTGGCCTCCAATGTGTTAAAACAAGAGACACAGATCAGTGTCCCTTATGGGGTTAATTAGGGTTAGGCTTGGGGCTAAGGGTAAAGATAGTTTTGAGGGAACATAGGGCTGACTGTAGGTACACTCCCGTGTACAGATGTAGCGCTTCATTTCAGACGCCTACCCGTGCGGGTCCGTGATCGGCACGGGGTGGGCCCCTGCTGAAAAGGAAAACCCCCCCGCAGGACTTGAAACGCCCCCTTGATAAATACATTTAATTATAATGAAACCAGCTGCAATGGATCATGGATCCACCAGGGGGAGCCGTGAAAAGCTGCCACACTGGAACTCATGTGAAATAAACAGCTGATCTACAGGTATCTGATATAGCGGATATTTGTTAAGATCCATATGTCACGGATAGGATCATATTCTGTGCTAAATAAGAGACATGTAATCATTTACTAAACATCACCATGTTTTTATTTAACAAAATAATGTTTAATTCACGTTGGGCGTAAGTACAAAACCATCGCTATGTTTTTAGATCAGGAAATACAGCCCGGCTCAAAGAAACGATTTTCAATCATCATCCTCACGATCATTTAATGTATCATATGTAGTTTAATCCACGTGAGTTTACAACAACAAAAATAATCGTTTTGTTTTTATATCACATCCGACCGGAGGAAAATGCAGCGGCTCTCACTACCGATAATCCTAATCCCACAGGCAAACAATAATATGTACAGTGTTAATAGTTTACTGTATTATTAGTGTCTAATATTACTGCTATAATAATTACACATTGAGTTGTTGAAATCAGACCGTCGTTTTTTTTAAACAGTCTGAATGAAACGGCAGCTCTCAGGTGATCAGCTGTGTGTTTACACAATAAAATATGCATAGTAATTGAATACCTTCCAACACACATTGTAAGAACAGTACTGTTTCATATGAGTGTTGAGAGCTGTATCCACAAATCTCTTAATTTTGCCCTCAGTGCACCAGATTGATGCATTTAACTTCAATTTAAATAAAAACATCTTCTGTTGTAACAACAATAACATTATAAATGGTAACATAGCATGGTATTTCACATTTCGCTTTGAGTGTTACTGGCCTGAGATTTTTTTATTACATGAATTAAGGTGTATAGTATTCGTTTATTAGTCCCCGAGGGGAAAATGGGTAGCAGCACATCACAGAGGCATTTAAAAAGTTAAGACAATACATTCTAGAAATGTTCACATCAGGCACCTTCAAGTTAAACAATACGACAGTAAACAATTAACACAGTAAATGATGTGGATTAAATCACATTTATTTCGTTAAAAATAAACGAAATATGATTTCCTCCGGAGTCGGCTTGACTCGGTTTGCATTCATAAAGAATGCATAAATGTGTTTAATCGTTAATGTCAGATATGTAGGCTACTAAGTAAATAGTCTACATTAGTTCCTGCTCAAGATTAGATTCAACTTTATTATTATTGCACAGATTACAGGTACTGAGACAACGAAATGCAGTTTAGCTTCGAACCAGGTGCAACAAGCAGTAAAGTGAAAAGTAATGTACACAATCTACAGAATAAAATATAGAATGAATTGAATGAATCATACTTCAATAATGAAAAGTAAACTAATATTAGACAAATATGAACTTTAACCATCCATGACTTAAACATATAATCCAGGATACAAGCCACAGAGTTGCACTTGAAAGGTGAATATAGAACAACTGGTTAAAAAATAACTACCGAGTGTTTGAAAGCGTACAACAGTTTTATGATATCACTGCCCCATCTAAGACACGAGTGGATCTGTCTTGAATTACATTTGAGTTGAGTGTTTAGTCAACTTAATGTGTTGCTTAAAATAATACTTCTGCATACAGTATGTGACAATGTAGGTGATGCACGGCCAGATACGGCTCGAGAAGCTGACTCAGATAAGGAAATGTGATATATTATGATATTATATCTGAATGATAAAGTGCGACACGTCGGCGTCTTCTCTGCATACGGCAGTTCAAACTGTATTTCCTTTATCCTGTAATATGACTTGATAGATTTAAAGCTCTGATTGAGCTCTGATTGGTCAGCAGGCGTTGCTTTCACTGAGTTGATCTCTTTTCTATAGACGCCGGAGCCGGGCAGCGTCAGGTAAAAAAAAGTGATTTAGCCTTCCCAAACCTGAGCCTCACGCGCCGCCTATGTCCTTAGGACCATACCGTTCACCAGCCCCAACCAGGCTTGGAATTTCGTCATTTTAGGGGCAAGGCCATTTGGCCTTCCCGTTCACATTTTTGGCACAAAGGCCACATGACAGGGCACAAAGGCCGTTTGGTTAAATTACGCTGGTTTTACCTTTCAGATTAATGCCGTGACATTCTCATTCACCAAGAAACATTAATGATGTATTAAGCAGGAGTTACAGAATACAGAATACATGCTCTAAAATGTCATTTGTAACATATTCCGTTACATCTAATTACCGTATTCTAAATACTTGGATTACATCAGCGCTGTTTTACATTTGATCAAGTGTGAATCAAGCTGCTATTTCAGAGTTTGCACTCACATGATGCCAGCAAAAACCCACAACTTAACTATAGGATAAACTGAAACATTATGCATCATCTCACAGAAATGTCAGAATTTTTTTTCAAAAAGCCCAGAAAATCATATGAGAAGGATTCCAAAAGTAACCCCTACAATTCCTTCAAAGAGAGACGTATCCTCCTAACTAGTGATGATAGCTCACCAGCTATCGCTAGTCAATCAACATGACGGAAAAGTGTAGCACTAACATCAACGCCAGTCGTTTTACAAATGGCTGAATGAATAGCAATAGTGTTTCTTAAACGTATACGTTAAGTTCAGCCATAAACCACATAAATCAGTCATGTATTATATCAAAACCGCTTAGCAAGAAAAATACTAGATTCAAAGGTGACAGCTATCTGCTAGCTTGTAGAAGCAACACTAGATGTAGACCCCTTGAAGGGAAGACGTTAGCGATATCCAAACTAGCTAGCTAGCTATATAAAATGTACTAACCAGTCGACTTTAAATAGGCTAATACAATGGTAATTACCTATCAATAGTACTTTCTATAAACACGTAAATGTTAAGTCCTTTCAAATACTACCACATCATATCAAAACAGCTTGGTCCGCTTGCTTACCTGTGCTTCTCTTGCTCCTGTGGCTGAGGAGGAGGGCGTCGGGCACCTACAGGCATGTCTGACGGAACAATAACAGCGGGACTGCGCGCACTAATATGACTTCACTCGCGTTGTTTACACGGCATGTCTGACGGAACAATCACAGCAGAGCAATCACTCTTGTCCACAGTGTTGGAGTCTACCGGACCAGGTCCGTCCTCCGCGCAGATCGTTTGGATATGGCCAGAGCGGGGTCGCTCTCCGGATCCGCCGATGACCGTTCTTAGTTCTGAGGGAAAAGGAATTGTGTCCTAGACACTATGCTTTGTTAGCTGTACAAAACTAGACTTTGCACTCCAATGGATTGTTTCTTCAAATAAGCACTTTATTACACAGTTCAACAAAGATACATCAATCTGATACTATACCACAAAGCGCCTTGGACTCCTTCTTGAGTTCTCACCGTGACAAGCTCGTCAGTGTAAGATCCCAGTTGAAGAGAGCCCCGAGTTATAGAAACATCCTGTTCTTTATAGTTTTTGCTGTGAAGCCCCCACCTTTGGTGCTCTCTCTTGTTTGTAATCTGCCTTTGCTGCCCAGCAACCCCCAGTGTTAGCCACGGTCAGGGCCAGGGCCCAACTCCCTCTTCCTAATTTCGATGTGTCTTTATTACCGCTTTATCTGGTTTTCGCTCACAAGACAGTGGCGCCTTTTGAAGGTCAGGGCCACACATACTCGTAACATGGTGTTCTAGTCCTTGAAGATAACAGGATGTAGCCGGCCAACTGCTGAGGCTTCTCAGCAGTTAACTTTAACACGGTACTTTTCCACTCAGACTGCTCAATGTTTTAGCTTTTCCATGATAGGTTTACTATATCTTATATTCACTGTTACTTTTGCCTTATTTTTATCCTTCAATCCCCCTTTTGCCCCATTCTAATGATTGGGGCAATCTTCCACTGGATTCTACTCCTTTAATTTCCCAGGGAAGGCTTCACACAAATTATTAATTTCTCAGGGAAGGTTTCCCACAAACTATTCTTTCTCAAACAATCAAACATTGTACACAGATATATTAGTATCAAACATTGGCCCCAAAAAGAACCTTGAAAAGGACATGTGTGTGCGTTTGGTAAAGAGGAAGTGTATGTGTATGTGTGTGTTGATATCTTGGTCAGGGAGTGTATGTGTGTCAGGGTATCTGGGAAAGTGTGTGTGTGTGTGTGTGTGTGTGTGTGTGTGTGTGTGTGTGTGTGTGTGTGTGTGTGTGTGTGTGTGTGTGTGTGTGTGTGTGTGTGTGTGTGTGTGTGTGTGTGTGTGTGTGTGTGTGTGTGTGTGTGTGTGTGTGTGTGTGTGTGTGTGTGTGTGTGTGTGTGTGTGTGTGTGTGTCAGGGTGTCTGGGAAAGTGTATGTAACAAGGTTTATATATATATATATATATAGGATTACTTAAAAACAGTCCCAAATAATACATGTTCACTTCAATACAGTTCAAGATAATACCTGTTTACTTTAATACAGTTTAGAACAATATCTGTTTGCTTTAATCCCTTTTTTGATCTCACCTTCAGAGATCAACTTATACAGTACACAGCATTTGGAACATAACCACTGTCATTCTTTTCTACTGTCTGTTCCCCAACATTTATATAAATCCATCAGTCGCTGGGATTTAGGGCACTTTAAACCTTTAGGAACAGTCCACCATAACAACTTCTTATGACAGTGGAGGGAGACCAAAATATGTTAAAAAATTCTCCTTGTCGGCTGATGGATTTATATAAGCATGTCAAACATGTCACCGGTCCCTCCTGGGGGTCCTGGTGTTTTTACCGCCCTGTCCATCCTACTTTTATGGTTTTATGTCTGGTCAGTCTCTCCTCCACATTGTCTTGTCCCTTTTTAAACATTTCTGTTGGACTTTTTCCCCCTAATAGACGACCTAGACTATCCACCTCTTTCTCCCGGAAGGCTTTCAGCAGTCCGCTGTCTGTCATGTCTTGGTACACTCTGGCTACCCTACCTTCCCATTTTTCATGATCCTTTTCATTCCTTTCTTTATTAGATTCTCTGGTTGCTAGCGTCTTTTGCTAGTCTTCTACCTTTTCTTAGATACTAGGGCCTCGCCTAGTTTTACACTGTGCTATGGTTACTGGTACGGCGACCAGTTTTACACCTACCTTTTCTTAGATACTAGGGCCTCGCCTAGTTTTACACTGTGCTATGGTTACTGGTACGGCGACCAGTTTTACACCTTCCTTAGATACTAGGGCCTTGCCTAGTTTTACACTGTCCTATGGTTACTGGTACGGCGACCAGTTTTACACCTCCCTTTGGACCGCGGCGGGTCCTTATAAATTACGGGTTTCACCCGCTTCTCACCACAGATTTGTTTATGCCTTTGTTGATCTATTTAGTACACACAATTTTATTTACTTTTTATCTTTATTTTGTAGCTGGGACAATTATTTCTACCAATTTCACACAATCCTAAAATGTAGTAGTCTTTCAAACACATCTATTTGTTGTAACAGGTAGATGCTTACCTTGATTCTGAATTACCCGGGTTTTTGATTGTGTGAGATGGTTTCTCGTAAAAGCCGTAAACTCAATGTTTTTTGGTGTCCCTCAGAAGGTCATCGGTGTCCAGACTACCCGCTCTAGACCATCACGTCACGGGGTCACCAAGCTGTTGGAGTCTACCGGACCAGGTCCGTCCTCCGCACAGATCGTTTGGATATGGCCAGAGCGGGGTCGCTGTCCGGATCCGCCGATGACCGTTCTTAGTTCTGAGGGAAAAGGAATTGTGTCCTAGACACTATTCTCTGTTAGCTGTACAAAACTAGACTTTGCACTCCAATGGATTGTTTCTTCAAATAAGCACTTTATTACACAGTTCAACAAAGATACATCAATCTGATACTATACCACAAAGCACCTTGGACTCCTTCTTGAGTTCTCACCGTGACAAGCTTGTCAGTGTAAGATTCCAGTTGAAGAGAGCCCAGAGTTATAGAAACATCCTGTTCTTTATAGTTTTTGCTGTGAAGCCCCCACCTTTGGTGCTCTCTCTTGTTTGTAATCTGCCTTTGCTGCCCAGCAACCCCCAGTTTTAGCCACGGTCAGGGACAGGGCCCAACTCCCTCTTCCTAATTTCGATGTGTCTTTATTACCGCTTTATCTGGTTTTCGCTCACAAGACAGTGGCGCCCTTTGAAGGTCAGGGCCACACATACTCGTAACATGGTGTTCTAGTCCTTGAAGATAACAGGATGTAGCCGGCCAACTGCTGAGGCTTCTCAGCAGTTAACTTTAACACAGTACTTTTCCACTCAGACTGCTCAATGTTTTAGCTTTTCCATGATAGGTTTACTATATCTTATATTCACTGTTACTTTTGCCTTATTTTTATCCTTCAACAGGCACGGGACTATACTACTGCGCGCACTAGTCTAACTTCACTGGCGTTATTTACACTGGAATTTTTGACAGGGGCACAAAGGCCACTTTGGCCGTGAATTGCATTATTTTTCACAGGGCATCACGGCCATGGCCGTCGTGGCCGTCGTGAAATTCCCATCCTGGCCCCAACCCCCCATTGGCCATCGGAATGTGTGGAGTCACATTCCCCCCCCCCCCCCATGATCCCCTGCACACAGTGAGACACAGGGAGATCGCTCTTCTGGAGTGAAGAGAGCGGAAATAATGATATTGCAAGTTAGAAACGTAAAATGCATTTTGACAGACACTTGGGGGAAATATGCTGCATTTTGAATGTCCGATAGTCCACCATTAACACCTTAGTCCAGGGATCACCAACTACATTTGTCCAAGGGCCGAAATGTAACCAATAGACACTATCGCGGGCCAGCGATTTTTATATAGCCCAGAATTTTATAAATAGTATTCAGATTACTTTTGGAATACTTTCTTTTTCCATAACAGATGGGTATGTTTTGGTGAACAGGAGAGACACGTATTTTACTGTTTTAATGGCTTATCATGAGCACAAACACAACATCTTGGTGTCATTCTGGACAGCTCCCTCTCATCTGCACCCCACAGAAAAAACATCACCCGGACTGCATTCTTTGTACTTCCTTAAAACCTTTCCTTGGAATATGTTATGCATTGTAAGGTGTCCTTGGGTGCTTTGAAAGGCGCCCCTAAATAGAATGAATTATCATTATTATTATTATCTGAAACGATGTAATAACTTTTGAAACTTTTTCCAGTCACTTGCCCCATGCACTCAGCAGCAGGAGCCCATTCACTTTGATTTCATCCCGTTATGAAATGTCATCATTTCGACAATAAAGAAATGATACATAAACATTATCTTGCACATTTTATCTAACCATCTCCGTTTCTAACTTTCAATATATTTTAAAAGAGATCTCTCTCTCTCATCTGCGTGCGGGGGCGGGGCCTCACAGACACGCTGCATCTCTCTCTCGCTCACAGACATGCTGCAGCGCTGTGCTTGTGCAGTGTGCACACAGTTCTGCCGGTAATGAATATTACATTTTGTGAGGAAACTTTTCCTCCAATAAGTATTCCAAAATGTATTCACTTCAGGTTTACGAAAGTAACTGTAATCAGATTACTCGTTTTTCAAATGTAACGCCAGCTGAATACAGTTAGCCTACTTGATTTTTGTATTCTGATTAGATAACGCCGTTATGTATTCCGTTACAACCCAACCCTGCTTCTAGGCTACTGTCCCGCAGCTCCAGCCTCTCTGTTGGACTCTGTCGCAGCGGGGCTACTGCTGTGGTGCAGAGCACATTAACCAGAATCTTCACAACAAAGGATGATGGATCACTTCTTCTTCTTCAGGGGAGGGAAGGTTTCGCAGTGCGCAGTCTACTGTCCCGCAGCAGCTGCCTCTCTGTTGGACTCCGGTACTGCACCTTACTCACGAGACGTTGTAAACAAAGAAATGGGAGGGGGGCGAACGCAGTAACCACCCCGCCAACGCCACAGTCACCCCCGTCGTGCGGGCCGGATGAGAATGTCTGGCGGGCCGGATGTGGCCCGCGGGCCGCCAGTTGATGGTCACTGCCTTAGTCCGTCTCGTCTCATCAACGAAAGCTAAATATACATTTCGTCATAGTTTTCGTTATCAAGAATCTATTTTTAGCTCGTCATCGTCTCGTCTTAGTCATGTAAAAAAGGTAGTTGACGAACATTTTTCGTCATAGTTTTCGTTGACGAAATTAACACTGGCATATTTAAACTGTCGCACTTTATGTTGCTTCTATCGCGCATTGCCGGTATGAAAGGGTCTGTGCCGGAAATATCAGACATTTAATAAAAGTGAAAAACAATGAACAAGACTTAACGTATTCATCATTATTTATTTCGTTTGGATGTAGGATTTTTGACTTTGTTTAGAGCTGTGATCTTCTCTGCAGCAGAGAGCTAAGCGCTGTCAGACCGGACCTAACCCTAATCTTCGTCTCTTTTCGTCACGTTTTATATCACTCCGTTTACCTGATTACCTCACCCCCTCCCTGGTAAATACATCCTGTTGAGCAGAATCTACAGTTTCCAGTATTTTTCGTTTCGTAAAATGATAAAATACGGCGAAGATATTAAAATATGTGCCTCCATTATTCATACTTCTGAAATATATCTGTATTAACTTTATATCATCGTATATGTCACAATTCACACAATTCACAATGTCACACGTTTGTAGTTTTGTCTGTGTTGGTGTTTTTCTTGTCTCTGGGTTTCCTGTCTTATTGTGTTAAGTGTTCACCCCCATTTCCTGCCTGTCTGCTTTCTGTCTGTTTCCCTCCCTGATTACCCGATTGTGTTCACCTGTTGTCCTTGTGTTTCTCCTCCCCTGCCCGGCTGTTTCTCGTTGTCATGATTACCGCTTCTTGTATTTAGTCTTGTCTCTGTCTGTGTTCAGTGTTGGGTCATTGTTTGTTGGTGACGGAGTTCACCGGAGAGTGTTCTGTTCGGTATTTGTCATTTATCCTTTATCCTTGGAATAAAGGGTTTCTCAAAAGTTATCTGCATTTGGGTCCTGCTTCCTTCACTCATCCGTGACAGTATATCTGTGTTTATTGAGTCTTTTTGCATGAAACAAAGACTGGCATATAGTTTCAAGCCAGTACTTTCGACAGAAATTCACATATACATCCTGTTGAGCAGGATCTACAGTTTCCAGTATTTTCCATTTCGTAAAATGATCAAATACGGCGAAGATATTCAAATATGTTCATCCATTTTTCATACTTTTGAAATGTATTAACTTTATATCATCGTATCCCCGTGTTTACTGGGTCTTTTTGCATGAAACAAAGACTGGGATATAGTTTCAAGCCAGTACTTTCGACAGAAACACACGGCAATGTTGTCCGGACTGTTGTTTTTATGCGGCACCGGCTTGAACAGGTCATGTGATCTGATCACGCCGGCGTGACGGTCGACTCCAAAGGGTTAATATTAAATACATATAAGTATTTTTACAACTTGTATTTAGAAATACTCTGTTGTAATTATTGATGCATACATGTGTTCATCCATTCAATGTGGCATCTGCTATAATGGGGTTAATGTATGATATTACTTAATAATACAATACATTATAATATATGATAATTACATTTTAGTTGTATTCATTTCTTATTTCATAGTTTCTCATTATTATTATTTGTATCGCTCATCTTATTTTTGATTTTATTAATCTGTGTGAATCTGTGCCGTCCTGTTTTTCACTCTCACCCTGTTGCTGTTTGAACTACTGAATTTCCCCACGGGATTAATAAAGGTCGATCTTATCTTATCTTAATGTGTAAGTTGATTTACTTCAATCTACTGTACTGTGTAAAAACACCCCAACAATATTACAAGAAATATACTGCATAAAGAAAACTATATACTTTATTTGATCTAAAATATTGATGTGTTTTCATTATAGTAGCTTGTGAAAACCATACAGTAACAAATAAGTGATTAAATGCTACAGTATTCAGCAAACACAACTGCAGAGCTGCAAACATTGCAAACAGACTAAGTTCTACAACACCCAGTTGTCTTTGTGTATTTTGTGAATGAAGCGCCATCTCATGGTTAAATCCTGTAATTGAACAAATGGGGAAATTGGGCAACGCCCTCTAGCAATTTGGCAACACCCCCAGCCACTGGCATCCGCTGGGCTTTTGACTGAGACACACCCATGTGAGTCTGATCTGGGGGGTATACTACGAAGCAGGATTTTCGCTTAGCCGGCTAAATTCAGGGAAAACTCCGGCTTTCCGGTCCTATGAAGCTGGTTCTCTTTTGAGCAGGCTAGATCTCCATGGTAACTTGTGCTTAGCGGCTAACCTGGTCGGGACCAGGTTAGGTTGCAGGCTAAGAGCTCAACTCAGTGAAAGCACCGCCTGCTGACCAATCAGAGCTCAGTGTGCGGAGTTTAAAGCGATCAAGTCATATTACAGGAGAAAGGAAATACAGAAAAGCTGCCGTTGCAGGAAAGACGGCCGGCAAAAATCACCGACTGTGTGAACGTGAACATTAATAGAATATCACCTCCATCTTCAGAGCAATCTGACTATTATAACATTAGCGTTAAGAAAGCTTACTTAAATATCTGCCACGACATAAGTAACCGGATCAGAGTAACATTAAGTACAGTCCGCAGCATATCACTTCATAATGTATCATATATTTCCTTATCTGAGTCAGCTGAGCCGTATCTGGCCGTGCAACACTCACAGTGTCACATACTGTATGCAGAAGTATTATTTTAAGCAACACATTAAGTTGACGAAACACTCTCGAGTCAAATGTAATTAAAGTCAGATCGTGTCTTAGAGACGGGTCAGTGATATCATAAACCTGTTAATGTACGCATTCAAACACTTGTTCTGTTCCCAGCTGTGTTCACCTTGCAGGTGCAGCTATGTGGCTTTGATCCTGGATAAAGTGTTTAAGTCATGGATATTTAATTTAACTTCTTCATATGTCTAATATTATAGTTGACTTTTCATTCAGGAAGTATGACGCTGCGCTGTCAGTACGCTTCTCCATGTTTGTGATTGGTCGAATGCTCCAAATACCACCCCTTTCATGTGAACGCGCACCTAACTAGATAGGACACGGCTGGCTTGAGCGATCCACTTGATAACCCGTGTCGTAGGACCGTTTTAGCGAGAGCGCGTATGTTTTGGATTAGGCCAACCGGCTAACTCAAACATATCCAGGTTAGGTTGAACCAGCTTCGTAGTATAGGCCCCTGGAGTGCTACATCTGTATGACAGTGCAAAATGTTTGCCTATTCTTTGACTCCTGTTGTCTGTTATTCTGTGTTAAAGTAGTTCACAGTTGTTATGTTGAGTAATCAACATATTTTGATAAGATAGCTTAGACAGTTGGGCACACTGAGTCACTTGCAACCGTCACTTATGGCCTCGAAGATTTCATACCTTGGAGTCCACAAACAACAAAGAAGGAAGTGTCCCAGTGCACCCACAACAATAGACCATCTGTGACCTAGTGTTGCCCGGTCACAGAATGGGAACAATAACATTATGGCTGAAGCAGCCTATGTCCTTAAAGGAGATAAACATACGTCAGGGTTGGTCGTGTACGTCATATCTAGGAGTCTAGGACAATTATTTCCCTAACAGTCCTCTATTTTTATCATTTATGATAACCTAAAAAGTTAAACATTAGTCTAATAATAATTTAGTCAATACTTAACTCAATAGGCGTCTCTTGATTTGAGTGTGGTCTCACCTTACATTAATTACATCACAAAGTAGAATAAGATTTAAACATCCAATCATAATAGGAAATATCATCTCTCATCAGTGTTTGATCATCTTTTGTCAAAAGTATAATAATGAACAGACATAAAACACAGCTAAATATTTGTTTTAAACTAATATATTTTATAATTTACCATTAGTTAATTTCATTCATCAAACTATGAAATCAAAACCAGCTTGCCGCTTTAAAGATTTACTCCAAGGCAATCACTAGTCAAAAGCATTTTAAAACTTAGGATCGTAAGAGATCCAGCTAAAAAATGCACAGTTAGGGTGTAGAATTCACAATGGTGATTTGATCACTGTTATCTGCAAAAGTGCAGTGTCCTCAATTTTAGGATTACTTTTACGTTTACTTAAATACGCTTTAGTCAAGAGTAAGGCACTTAGTCAAATCAATACATTCATTTCAGTCAAGTACATTGTTCAAAATCTGAAAAGGAAAAGTTAGGCAAATATTCAAAGACTTTTGTAAAAACCTGGTAAGGAAGGATTAAACATTCTTAAAACTTGAATTATTACATTTGTGAATGCTACCACTGATCTGTACCAAATTAAGTCTATCAATTATTTCTATTAGCCATACTTACCTGAGCATCTACTTATGGTACTTTGAAAGGATTCTTCTGTGTTTATCTAATGTTGAATGTATAATATCAATTTCTTTAAATTATACTTCTCTAATTTGAGGATCAAATATGCTACTTAATTGTTATATGAAATATTATAAATATTTGTTTTGGGCCAAAACTGAAATTAATCCAGTACTTTAAACATCATTGTAGGTATTTCTGTGCATGGATAATACATTAAAGAGTAGTGTTGTTAAGCCTGATTGCTGGACGATTAAGGATATTAACATTATCTGTGATAATAGTAGAAATATCTTGTTATTCAATACTTTATAATCTGAACATATTAATTCATTACTTTTGTTTAGTGCGAAAGTGTAATCTGATCCAGCAAAAATATATTAATCACCACTATTCAACACATGTCTGGTCATTGGAAATATAAAGACAGTCATTAATTGTACATCTGTAAACATCCAAGATATAAAATGTGACCTGCTCCATCGAAATCAGTCGCATTGACCCGAAGACACATTTTGAGTTGTATACACTGTTGGAAATAGGATATTCCTAGCTTTCTAATGATATCAGGATTGTTTTTGTACTCCAAATATTAAGCGAAATATGTCACATTATATAATGACTGTCACAGAGTCCTCATTTTGAGAAAAAGGCCTTAAAAGTGTCCTCTTCTCTGGAATCCATCGATCTGATTGATTATTAGTGGAGCAAATGATCAAAATACTACGGAGGGAAGATATTTTAATTTGGAGGGGATGCTCGCGAGTGTGTGCGTATATGTGTGGGTGTATGTTTGTGTAATTTTGCATTTGTGTGTATTGTGTTTGTTTCCCGGGGAAAAACACCGGCTATTGTTATGCCTGCTGTGACGTTAAGTTAAAAGCTTCAAAGTTGTATTTATCATCTGAATTTGCCGAAACAAGTTTAATATTCTGAAAGCCAAGACTTTGTTTAATTGAAATCAGATGAAAACAAACTGTAACGGACCCTGCCGTGTTATCTATGATTACTATACTCTTACATTCATAATTTCAGCCTGAGGGAGGGGGGTGGCGCTGCTGGAAGAGCAGATTGCGAGTGAGAGGTGCCTGTCTTCGTCCCTTTACAAGCTTCAAAAATGTATTTATCGTGTGATTTTAGAAATAAAAGTTTCATATTCTGAAAGTCAAGACTTTGTTTGTTTAAAATCAAACAAAACACCCGAACCCTGAAAAAATAGTTTTTTACGTAAATCCACGTTTATTCTGAAATTAGCCGTTGCGACTTCCGACTGATTTCGATAGAGCGGGACACAAATCAATTCAAAGTTCATCTTTGTACGAGAGCTGGAAGAACATGTCCTTCAGTCTTTCTGACTCGTTCTCCTCCTTTCTTTATGACAACGAGTGTCTGGTGTGTAAAGGCATCCTGATACTGTAGATTAGCACTGAAGTGCTGATTGGCTCAAACTCTTTGTCATCAGAGCGCCATATTTCAACCCCCCCAATTGCTCTGCTTTTGTGGCTCATTTAGTGAGCACTGTAGTTGATCCCCCAGTGAAACGGAGGCTCATCTGCCTGCATTCCTTCTGCTATCTGCTTGAGAGCAGTGCAACTGCCTATTCCAAGTGGCGCATCCAGGTCTCTCCCTGTGATGGGAGAGGTTAGGAAGACATCAAACTGCTCCAAGAGACAAGGAACCTTGTATGAAGCCTCTGAAGTCCTCGCTCGTCCTGCAGGGTTGTCTGCCTGAGCCCACCAAGCAGAATGGTGAAGAAGCATCCCATCTCCTCAGATAGTTGAAGATTAGAATCCTCTCATCTCGAACGACCTCGTGCCTCCTTGCCCGTGGCTGGGGGTGCCCTCTGCAGCCGGAGAGTGTGACCCTCTCTCTCTGACCCTTGGCCTTCAGAGCTGTCCTAGTTATTGGGTTAACACTTGATAGGGATGTTTTCCTGAGTGCAGACAACTCAAAGTAGTGGATTAGCACATTATCATTTAATTACAAAAATAGGATAGGCCCCTCAGAATTATTTGGGAGCCTTCCTAACACATGCACATGCATAAATGTAAGGTTTGTGTTAGTCATTTAACATGCAAGAATCATATACTCATCAGTCCAAAGCAGAGAAATGTTATTGTAATTTAAAGGTGAGCTAGTCCCTGTGGATATAACCCCTTCTCAATGATTCTAAATGTTATATTAATTCACCATTTACCATTTGATAACATATTAGTTTATCAGAAATATTTTCCTCTTCCATAAAACAGGTTTGAGAAATAAATGTTCCAATATAAAATCAATTACTCAATATAATTGACTCTTCCCTCCCTTTTCTTACATATGTCACATATGAAATAATAACTTAGGAGTCTATTTAAGCATGGTGTCGTTTATAATCTATTACTCGAGAAGACTCAGTATCAACTGTGTGCAGCTTGCAAAAAATAAATAAAAATTGTGAGAAACATATATTATGCAGGAAATGTATACGTTTGTTGAAAAACAAAGCATATCTGATTTGGGAGGAAAAGCTTCAACCCCCTTAACATCTGTGTTATCACTGAAGGCATAGCATAAATGATATTGGGTGTCTGATGGTGTCACTACTGAGAAATGTCAAACAAATTCAAAACCTTACATTTGAAAACAGGTTTGCATTCCTCCACTTAAAATGACGTTATCATTGGAAACAATAAAAGCTAATTGTTTTGATGTAGAATCTATCAATTGAATCGTTAGAGCAGAACAGAATGGTTGTATTGTAGCCTGATTACCGTGCAGCCTTTAGTTTTACCAGGTGGAAACATTGTCCATATAATGTGAATACATGTAGAACTAAGAGGCCCCTGACATTAGGCCTATTGTTAAAAATAGTAGGGGCTTTTAACAGCTTGCCAACCTACAGGCATCCTCTGCATAGCAATAGCCTTAAAAAAACAACCCACTCTGCGGTAACGAGAGTCATATTTCTGAACCAAATGCCCTATGTTAAGCCGTTAGTCCCATCTGACTGACCCAAGGGTTTGGTGCTGGTGTGACCGGGAGGCTTCCAGGTGTTCAAAGCAGATGTCAAGCTTTCAGTTCATGGCTTGGTGGGGGGAGTGGCCCATGTGAGACAGTATCAATGGCTGTAATGTTCAGTTTGAGGAGCATTGTCTCTGGGAGCAGGGAATGGTGTCCATTCTCGGACCAGACCATTAATGTCATTTCATGTAGAGCAGCCATAGCATCTCTGTGACTGCACTCAGCTGGACTGTAGCAGGGTAGAACTGGGTGACTCTTAGTGAAGCCGTCCAAGGCCATAGACAAAATGGAACCACGTACCAACAAAAGGGACACAAGGTCATCAATGTCTCTCTTTACCATTGGCATAATTGCACAATAAATGAGTGGGGGAAAAAATGTGGAGCACTAATCCATCATGTGAAATGTTGAGTTAATCTAAATAATTACTTATGGGTTGAAATCAAATTAACATTAGAACTAAAGTCAGTCAAAATTGGACTTGCACGGATCAGAATCTAAGCAATACACCATTTTCCCAGCTCTGTAATGAAAAGGATAACAAGATTAGGTACATTACAGGAGTGTTTCAAAACACCCAAACATGCACACTTATCTTATTCTAGTAGAGATTAGAGGACAAGGTCTAATGTTGTGAACAAAATGATCAAGTCAAAGTTATTTTATTTATTCTATGTTATGTACCACATTTAATTTAATAATTAATCTTGAATTACTAATAACTTTAAAGAAGGCAACAATTTACAATTTGGATAAAGTGAAAACTCATCCTGTGTGTGTGTGTGTGTGTGTGTGTGTGTGTGTGTGTGTGTGTGTGTGTGTGTGTGTGTGTGTGTGTGTGTGTGTGTGTGTGTGTGTGTGTGTGTGTGTGTGTGTGTGTGTGTGTGTGTGTGTGTGTGGTGTGTGTGTGTGTGTTGTGTGTGTGTGTGTGTTGTGTGTGTGTGTGTGTGTGTGTGTGTGTGTGTGTGTGTGTGTGTGTGTGTGTGTGTGTGTTGTGTCCAAGGTTTAAAACATTTGGGGCAGTGAGAATGTTATGAGAACCAATATGTTGTTTACACTAAACTCGAAGGAAGCTAGACTGGAACATTTTAAATAAATCAAAACACTTGCACATTAATTAAATACATTTGACATTTAGCTCGAGCTGGGTTCAATACTTTTCTTTATGGTATTTAAAATTGGGCTCGAGTAGAACCCCTGGATTTGGCTTGCAACACAAAGCGATACTGTCTCTGTAGGACTTGGAAGTGTTATGATTCAAAGTGTGGGCCTGTGAAACATCTATTTTTTAACTGTAATTACTTATTTTAAAGAGATTGCAACATTATACTTTTTAAAGTATTGCTTAATTAATTTAACACATTCTATTATGCACACAATAAAAAACTTCAACAAATATATTGATCCTGGCTTAACCAGCGACCTTCACTCTGCTGTTCATAAGCTCGGTTTCAGAAAACTTGTCAGTAGTTTAACAACTATTTCAATTTTAGTAATGTCTTTGGAGACCAATTGGTTGATACGAGAAATAATTTGAAGCAGTTTAATAAAGAATGTTAGACTATTTTTAAAACTGTAATTGAACTTCAACTTATATTAATTATCTGATTCCAGTGGCCAGTTGGAACAGACAATCAACAAAGTTTCCATTTTGTAGCAACAGCACAAAAGGTTTCAACAACAATTAATGAAACAAATAACACAACATCCTCTCTGAAGAACCAGCACCTTACCGTGGTAGAGAGGTTTGTGTGCCCTGATGAGCCTGGGGGCTGTGTTGTCTGGAACCTTGTGTTCCTGGTAGGGTCTCCCATGGCAAATTGGTCTCAGGCGAGGGCCAGACTAAGATTGGTTCAAAATACCTCATGAAAGGAAAAACAAGAAGTGAGGATACCCGGCCCGGAGGAAGCCCGGGGTCCCTTTCTGGAGCCAGGCCCAGAAGGAGGACTCGTCGGCGAGCGTCTGGTGGCCGGCCTTGCTACGGAGCCCAGCCGGGCCCAGCCCGAAAAGGCAATGTGGGCAACACTTCCGCTTCTCCCTCCCGCGGGCCCACCACCTACGGGAAACAACGATGGGGTCGGGTGCGCTGCCAGAAGGGTGGCAGTGAAAGTGGAGGGTCTCGACGGACCAGACTCGGGCGGCAGAAGCTGGCTTTGGGGACGTGGAACATCACCTCTCTGGGGGGGAAGGAGCCGGAGCTTGTGCGGGAGGTGGAGCGGTACCAGTTGGATCTGGTTGGGCTCACCTCTACGCACAGCGTCGGCTCTGGAACCTTACTTCTGGATAGGGGTTGGACTCTATTCTTCTCCGGAGTTGCTCAAGGTGTGAGGCGCCGGACGGGTGTGGGGATACTCACAAGTCCCCGGTTAGGTGCTTCGTTGTTGGAGTTTACCCCAGTGGACGAGAGGGTCGCCTCCCTACGCCTGCGGGTTATGGGGGGGGGAAACTCTGACTGTTGTGTGTGCTTATGCACCCAACAGCAGTTCAGCGTATACTGCCTTCTTGGAGACCCTGGAAAGAGTCCTGTATGGGGCTCCTGAAGGGGACTCTTTAATCTTGCTGGGAGACTTCAACGCACATGTGGGCAATGATGGAGACACTTGGAGGGGCGTGATTGGGAGGAACGGCCCCCCCTGATCTGAACCGGAGTGGTGGTTTGTTACTGGAGTTCTGTGCTAGTCATGGATTGGCCATAACAAACACCATGTTCGAACATAAGGATGCTCATAAGTGTACGTGGTACCAGAGCACCCTAGGCAGAAGGTCCATGATCTATTTCATTATCGTATCATCGGACCTGAGGCCGTATGTTTTGGACACTAGGGGTAAAGAGAGGGGCGGAGTTGTCAACTGATCACCATCTGGTGGTGAGTTGGGTCGAGTGGCGGGGGAAGCCTCTGGATAGACCTGGTAAGCCCAAACGTGTAGTTCGGGTGAACTGGGAACGTCTGGAGGAGGCCCAAGTTCAGGAGGCCTTCAACTCGCACCTCCGGCGTAGCTTTTCGTGCATTCCTGTGGAGGTTGGGGACATTAAACCAGAGTGGTCGGTGTTCAAAGCCTCTATTGCCGAAGCCGCGGCGGGGAGCTGTGGTCTCAAGGTCCTAGGTGCCTCAAGGGGCGGTAACCCTCGAACCTCCTGGTGGACACCGGTGGTCAGGGAAGCCGTCCGACTGAAGAAGGAGGCCTTCAGGGATTTGTTATCCCGGGGGACTCCCGAGGCAGTTGCAAGGTACCGACAGGCCCGAAGGGCAGCAGCCTCATCTGTGGCCGAGGCAAAGCAGCGGGTGTGGGAGAAGTTCGGAGAAGACATGGAGAAGGACTTTCGGGCGGCACCAAAGTTGTTCTGGAAAACTGTCCGACACCTCAGGAGGGGGAAGCAGGGGACCATCCAAGCTGTGTACAGTAAGGATGGGACGTTGTTGACCTCAACTGATGGAGTGTTAGGGCGTTGGAAGGAACACTTTGAGGAACTCCTGAACCCGACAACTCCGCCCTCTATGTTAGAGGCAGAGCTGGAGTATGACGGGGGATCAACACCAATCTCCCGGGGGGAGGTCACTGAGGTCGTTAAACAACTCCACAGTGGCAAAGCCCCGGGGGTGGATGAGATCCGCCCGGAAATGCTGAAGGCTCTGGGTGTTGAGGGACTGTCATGGTTGACACGTCTCATCAACGTTGCGTGGAAGTCGGAAACAGTGCCGAAGGAGTGGCAGACCGGGGTGGTGGTTCCCCTTTTAAAAAAGGGGGATCAGAGGGTGTGTGCCAATTACAGAGGCATCACACTACTCAGCCTCCCCGGGAAAGTTTACTCCAAGGTACTCGAAAGGAGGGTCAGGCCGATTGTCGAACCTCAGATTGAGGAGGAACAATGCGGATTCCGTCCTGGTCGTGGAACGACGGATCAGCTTTTTACTCTCGCAAGGATCCTGGAGGGGGCTTGGGAGTACGCTTATCCGGTCTACATGTGTTTTGTAGACTTGGAGAAGGCGTATGACCGAGTTCCCAGGGAGTTACTGTGGGAGGTGCTGCAGGAGTATGGGGTGAGGGGGTCTCTACTCAGGGCCATCCAATCTCTGTACTCCCAAAGCGAGAGCTGTGTCCGGGTCCTCGGCAGTAAGTCGGACCCATTTCCGGTGAGGGTTGGCCTCCGCCAGGGCTGCGCTTTGTCACCAATCCTGTTTGTAATATACATGGATCGGATTTCGAGGCGTAGTCGTGGGGGAGGGGGTCTGCGGTTCGGTGGACTAAGGATTGCACCACTGCTTTTTGCAGATGATGTGGTTCTGATGGCTTCATCGGTCTGCGACCTTCAGCACTCACTGGATCGGTTCGCAACCGAGTGTGAAGCGGCTGGGATGAGGATCAGCACCTCCAAATCTGAGGCCATGGTTCTCAGCAGGAAACCGATGGACTGTCCACTCCAAGTAGGGAATGAGTCCTTAACCCAAGTGAAGGAGTTCAAGTATCTCGGGGTCTTGTTCTCGAGGGAGGGAACAATGGAGCGTGAGATGGGCCGGAGAATCGGAGCAGCGGGAGCGGTACTGCAGTCGCTTTACCGCACCGTTGTGATGAAAAGGGAGCTGAGCCAGAAGGCAAAGCTCTCTGTCTACCGGGCCATTTTCGTTCCTACCCTCACCTATGGTCATGAAGGATGGGTCATGACCGAAAGAACAAGATCGCGGATACAAGCGGCCGAGATGGGTTTCCTCCGCCGGGTGGCTGGTGTCTCCCTTAGGGATAAGGTGAGAAGTTCGGTCATCAGGGAGGGACTCGGAGTTGAGCCGCTCCTCCTTCGCGTCGAAAGAAGCCAGTTGAGGTGGTTCGGGCACCTAGTTAGGATGCCACCTGGGCGCCTCCCTAGGGAGGTGTTCCAGGCACGTCCAGCTGGGAAGAGACCAAGGGGTAGACCTAGGACCAGGTGGAGGGATTATATCTCTTCGCTGGCCTGGGAGCGCCTTGGGATCCCCCAGTCAGAGCTGGTTGATGTCGCCAGGGAAAAGAAAGTTTGGGGCTCTCTGCTGGAACTACTACCCCCGCGACCCGACCACGGATAAGCGGGAGAAGATGGATGGATGGATGGATGGATAACACAACATTGACCTACAAAAACAGATTTTGCAACCCTGATCTCCTCAGGCAGGTCTCTGAGGGTCTCGGGGCGCAGGACGGGGCATAGGGTTTATACAAGGTCACAAACATATCTTAACATACAGATGTAGCACTCCAGATCAGACTCAAATGGGTGTGTCCCAGTCACAAACATATCTTAACATACTGTATCAGCAATACCATTTAAGAATGGATTCTTAAAGCAATATAATCTTCTTTTCTTCTTACACCTACAGCGCACACCCTGAACAGTGTGCTTCTTGTTTACATTTTCCTCTGCACACTGAGAGGCAGGACATAAAAACACTCTTTTGCCATTTATTTTCATTTTGCAGCACATTTATACGACTAGAATTTTGCTTTACATCTTTATATTATTTATTTTTCTCAAGTCATTTACTTTTGGTGAGATAACTAAAGTTTAGTTCATTTTACCCTGGCTATGGACTGATTCATTATTAGTTGTTACAAAACATTCACAAGACGGCGGGACAAACCAATATAGACCCCCCATACAAACAATCAGACAAACAAAACATGAACTCCAAATAAACCCCAGCGTGACAGCAAAGCTCATCCAGCTCAATTTAGTCCGAATTAAGAGGTTTTCTGTCATAGTCTGCTCCATCATTCACCAGTAGTTTTCCATTCACCTGTCTCACCTGTTTTCCACACCCACTCGTTAACTCACTCTCTTTCTCTTCTGCGCCCATTAGCTTCTGCCAGTATTTAAACCCGCACCTTACACACATTCTTTGCCAGATTGTACTTTGCCTCATGCTTGTCTCTCCCGCGTTCAAAACTAGATTGCCTAGCCGGTTCCGACCCTGCCTGTCCCCGACCTGCCTGCTCTGCCTGTTTCCTGATCCTGCCTGTCCCTCGACTATCCTGCCTGGTAGTGATGGCGAGATGAAGCCTTATGAAGCTTTGAAGCTTTCCAGCCAATTGGTTCGCAAAAGGGTTCATCTCATGAGGCTTCATCATGGGCTTCATTTGAACACAAACCCCCCCTGTTGATCAAAGTGTGTAAAACAGGCAGATTGGACATCTCAACAGTGTGCTCTATCTCATACCGAGTTCCCAATGAGTAAAGCCTTAAACAACGAACATTAAATCATATTTTCATGTTAACAATATTGTATTTATTACAGTTTAATGATTGTGATTGAAAATCCTAAAGAGGCTGGTAAACATTGCAAAGAGGGATTTATATTCCTTAATAATATTCGTAAACTTAACCATGTTGTAGCCTGAGAAAGGCTAAACCATATCAAAGAATACATTTATTAACTACATTATCTCATTTAGCTGTAGCTTTTAAAACAACAAAAAATACGTATTGTTCAGTCGTTGAACCAGGGAACCCTGCGGTCGTGAGTCAACTGCTTTCCAGCTGAGCCACAGCACACACACTAAAGCTCCCTGAAAACACTGCAACATATGTATTCCTGTATTTATTGATGTTTTTATTCCTACATTTATTTATGCTTGTATCTATTTATAGCCTACTTATGACATGTTCCGACATATATATATGAGTGAGGGTCTGAGCTCTCTCACGATTCCATCGTGTCACCGGGCCCGGGTACAGGAGGGGTAATATGGTTCTTATAAATACATCCATGGCATGGCATATCAGCACTGTGGTTCAACCATCCATGGGTTCAACGGTTCAACCGATCTGAATCGCTTCGTGAAGCAGTCACGTAGTATCGACAGGCAGCGAGGCTTCGTTTGTCATCGATGACATCACTGGCCCAAAACGATACAAGCCTCGATACATGCTTCACAAAAAGCTTCGGGGATTACTCGACACACGCTCCGAAGCCTCGGCACAATACGTAACATCACTACTGCCTGGCCTGTTATCCGACCCTGCCTGTATCCACGCTGACCGCCTCGCTTACTCCCTGACCCTCTGCCTGTCCCTGACTCACCTTCTGCCCGCTGTCCTCCGGTGCGTTATACTGCCCGGTTGGTATTCCTCCGATCCAATGGAATCTCCAATAAAGTATATTACCAATTCTCCTTGGTTTCTCGAGTGCTGCATTTGGGTTCTCCTTAAGATTGTGACATTTTCAGAGGGGGTAGGGAATTATAGAAATGGAGCACCCACTCGCGCGTCCACCCTTGTAAAAGTGCTAAGATCGTGCCTGAAGACCGTCCAAAAGTAATAACTAGCTTATCCTCTTGCGACAACCACTACTCCATCAGTGGCGCTATTATCCCCCGACCAGGAGAACATAGCCTTTTTTTCCTCTACCCTTTCTCTCCAAAAACAGCCCAGTTAACTGTAGTCCTACTCGACCAGCCTATACACTTGCTATCGAGTTCACTTCAAGATGAAACACAGTCTGCTCTATGCTTGCTTGCCACTTCTCACCTGTGATCAATCAGCCTATAATTTTATGTATGCACCCCGGATCGCCACCAGCTGAATCCAGCAAAGTAGGGAACGCTGACAAGCAATGTAGGAAATGTTCCTCCAGCAGAGTAGAGAGCTGTGGCGCATCAGGTGATGCACGCACCTCGTGTTGCCCCCGCCTTACCAGCAATGCAGAAGATGGTCACAGACAACGAGTGCTTTTAGACCATCCCGTTTTTTTACTAGGGATGGCGGTGGTGTGAGTTAAAGATATAGACAGAAACTGTGACTTTCTTCCTCTCAGCCTGCACTGCTCCAGCCCCACAAACACGGGGAGGTTTTACACACACACACCCACGGCCGCAGATGGAGCCGTGTTTACAGAGAGGCGATAGCAGTATTATATCTCTGGCTGCTTATTTTCAACTGCTGTGTTTGGCCGCTAAAATCCTCAGAATTTGGCGATTTGTCCAATACAAATCTTTTACATTGCTTTCAATTCACACAAAAGCTCCACTTCACTGATGCCTTTCTTTAAGGTTTTCTGAACATGAGCTGTGCATGCTTGTATGGCACATACATCCTGAGCAGCATACGCAGAGAAAATCAGCCAGGACAAAAGTCTCCAGACACTGATTCCCTGGGTTTACTATCCCCAAATTATCATCAACCAAAAACGAAACGCAGCCGCTCAGTTTCACAGGTATTTTTTTAGGATACCGTCAATCACAGATTCTGGTAAGGCAATGTCCAAATATAGATTTGAAAATCACACTTACCAGCTCTGAAGATTTGTTGGTATCCTGCCGACAACGCCAAATTGTAAGGGAAACTTCTGTGTAGCAATGCAGTGGGAGTCACCGACTCAGGAAGGAGACACGGTAGAGCAGGAGCTTCGATGTCAAACACTGGAGGTTTATTTGGAGTTACGGCCGGAGAATTCACATCACAAGTCACAGCAGTCACGGTCTGACTGCCACGTCAATTCTGGAGCGCCTCTCTCTTGTTAGCACATTTAACTGGTTTCACAGAGAGTAATCAACATATTTTGATAAGATAGCTTTAGACAGTTGGGCACACTGAGTCACTTGCGTCCGTCACTTATGGCCTCGAAGATGTCTTACCTTGGAGTCCACAAACAACAAAGAAGGAAGTGTCCCAGTGCACCCACAACAACAGACCATCTGTGACCGGTCACAGAATGGGAACAATAACATTATGGCTGAAGCAGCCTATGTCCTTAAAGGAGATAAACAGACGTCAGGGTTGGTCCTGTACGTCATATCTAGGTGTCTAGGTCAATTATTTCCCTAACAAACACCATATGCATGCGGCTAAAACATCCAATCACCGAGCTTCAACGATAGCTGAGGATTATGGGTTGTTCGATCAAAACCTCTGAAAAACTAAACGTGATTATAGGTCGTAATAAGCACTTGAACAATCAACCTATTTGGTCGTATGAGTTGGAGGACTTGTTGCGCAGAACATATGCTAATTGTGTCTGAAACCAGAGCCCAGTCTGCTCTGATTGTTTAGCTGGCTAGCTCTGTTGTGATTGGTCAACCGCTTAGAGATGTTTTGGAAATGTCCCGCTCCTTTGCATATCACGTAAAATATGTTGGAGCGCTAACCAATAGAAGCGCAATGTTAACAGCAGCACCTCTTTTCACCCTCCGTCTAAAACCAGAGTCCAGTCTGCTCTGATTGGTTAGATAGCCGGCTCTGTTGTGGTTGGTCAACTGCTTAGAGATGTCCCGCCCCTTAGCCTATAATGTACAATGTGTTGGAGCCCTATCAATAGAAGCACTTGTGTTACATAGTGATGTCACTATGTTACAGAAGTAGTGCTGCGTACCTGGACTCACATTCAGGTTCAGGTCCGGACTCAAGTCCAGAGGTTCAGGTTCAGGTCCGGACTTATAAGTCCGGACCTGAACCCATGGCTTGTGTCAAGTTGTGTGAGTAACTAAAGTGAACTTATTGTGAGCTAATTATCAATTGAAAATTAACTCCTAATCAACTCAAATTCAAACTCGTCAGGTTTATTGTGCTCCCTTCCAACTTGTGTCTACATTTCTCTACAAAGTACAAATGTAAAAATAACACTTTTTGCCACTTAGTCTACAAATGACTTATGACAGCAACTACAGTGAACTACAACAAAGTTCAAACATTTATTTCATTTACCAAACTAAAGTAACCAAACAGTCCCTGAGCTGACTGAGCCTAAATCCCTAAAACGTTGCTGAAAGGTAGAGTGTAGAGTAGACTATACGCATTACACTGTTACACACCTACTATACAGTATAGGCTACACTGTAGTGACTGACTGTACAGTCAGAGTGTACTGTACTGTCTGTACACCATGTATTTTCTACAACTCTACATGTGTACATTATACAGTACATACTACATACATAGTGATGTACATACATACTGTTAGAAATTAAAATCAATGTTGATATGGCGTAATTTTGAATTAAATACACTATTTAATTTAAATCAGTTGTATTCTGAAAAAACCGGAAGTTCACACTATTTACTTAATACTTTTATTCTGAAAATTATTCACTTCCGGTTAGCATTAGCATGTGGCGAAATGCTCCGTTTTAAAACCGTGAGTCGAAGGTGAAATGACATGTGATGTTGCACACTGGGATTAGCACTCATTTATTGACGCTGCATAACGTTTATCAGGGAATGTTTAAATAACCACAGACACCAGAATATACGTAAGTGCTAGTTTTTTTGCGAGTCCAAGTACTGGTTCCTGACGTTCCGGTTTTAACCGGACTTGAACCGAAACTTTTTACAAGTCCAGTACCGGTTCGGCGTACCGGTACGCAGCACTATACAGAAGTAAACAAAAGAGTCCAATGGAGGCGTTTCAGGCCCGGGGGGGGGAGTTGTTGGGAGAGAACTTTGGGATTTGTTATCTTTCCAGACCATTTACATGCATACAAACTTATATAATGGCAGTGGCTCAGACGCTCAGTCAGTAGGGGCTTGGACTGGGAGCTGTAGGGTCGCCAGTTCAAGTCCCCGACCAGACCTAACATATGGAGTGTGGACTTGGAAAGGTCCCAGTTCACCTCCTGCCCTGCCGTGGTGCCGTTGAGCAAGGCGCCGGACACCCCCCCTTCCCCTCTCACTCGGACAGTGAGTTATCAACATTGCATCAGATCAGCCACACCTCCTGTCAAGAATTGTTCATTTCCAATCCATTCACAGCATAGCTTTTATCTACACCATCATTCCTTCCCTTTCACTCCTAAACAAGCCTCCCTTTGATCAGCTCTGCCAATATCACAACAGCTCCTACATCAGTGCTGGCTTCAAACTGAACAACAGTGCTGTCACTGTGTTTCTGTAGTGCCAGAAATCACTGGGCCTATTATGTGTCATTGGTCTAATTCAATAAAACATCTGCGATACCCGCATTCACACACTCAACCTAGTAACATTTATGTTAGGTGAATGCCAAATGATACTGCCTGTTTAATGGTCCTGCAGATGAATGATGGCTCACCCTATAGTCACCGCTGTGGGCTAGTAAATTATCCTATCTACGTCTGAATTGGGCTTCGGTGTGAATCCTCACTAGGTTTATTGTAGAAAGCATCAAATGCTGTGGTAAATGTCTTCACATGTGTTTCATTGGAGTCCCCAGACTAAACATCCTCCCCACGTTTGTCTAAATTGGATGCTGCACCCACAATTTATTCCCATCCAGTGGCACCACCAATCTTTCATATTATAGTTATAGCAACAATGCTTCACACTCCTTTTTCCACGGTATGACTAAAGCCCACAAACAAAGCTTAAAGTGCAAGCTAAATCAAATCATCTGACACAAGCTATCTAAAAGAAGACTTATTATGCTCATTTTCAGATTCATATTTGTATTTAGTGCCTCTACTGCAGTGGTTCTCAAAGTGGGGGGCGCGCGAAAATGGTTAAACATCTTTTTTTTTAAATAAAGAAATCATCATTTCAAAAATTATTGATTCGAAAATAATATGATGCAGTACAGTACTATACGTCTGGGTCTCTGTGTTTCATTCAAGTTCGGCTGTGTGTGTGTGTGTGTGTGTGTGTGTGTGTGTGTGTGTGTGTGTGTGTGTGTGTGTGTGTGTGTGTGTGTGTGTGTGTGTGTGTGTGTGTGTGTGTGTGTGTGTGTGTGTGTGTGTGTGTGTGTGTGTGTGTGTGTGTGTGTGTGTGTGTGTGTGTGTGTGTGTGTGTGTGTGTGTGTGTGTGTGTGTGTGTGTGTGTGTGTGTGTGTGTGTGTGTGTGTGTGTGTGTGTGTGTGTGTGTGTGTGTGTGTGTGTGTGTGTGTGTGTGTGTGTGTGTGTGTGTTTGTCTGCCCAAGGTTTAAAACATTTGGGGCAGTGAGAATGTTATGAGAACCAATATGTTGTTTACACTAAACTCGAAGGAAGCTAGACTGGAACATTTTAAATAAATCAAAACACTTGCACATTAATTAAATACATTTGACATTTAGCTCGAGCTGGGTTCAATACTTTTCTTTATGGTATTTAAAATTGGGCTCGAGTAGAACCCCTGGATTTGGCTTGCAACACAAAGCGATACTGTCTCTGTAGGACTTGGAAGTGTTATGATTCAAAGTGTGGGCCTGTGAAACATCTATTTTTTAACTGTAATTACTTATTTTAAAGAGATTGCAACATTATACTTTTTAAAGTATTGCTTAATTAATTTAACACATTCTATTATGCACACAATAAAAAACTTCAACAAATATATTGATCCTGGCTTAACCAGTGTGCCTGTTATTATCTTACCGTCCTGTACAGATGAGACTTTGTAATCAGATGTAGCCTATGTATATGTGTGTCTGTGATTTTATACTGAAGTAAAGCAACTGGAAGTGTGTGTGTGTGTGTGTGTGTGTGTGTGTGTGTGTGTGTGTGTGTGTGTGTGTGTGTGTGTGTGTGTGTGTGTGTGTGTGTGTGTGTGTGTGTGTGTGTGTGTGTGTGTGTGTGTGTGTGTGTGTGTGTGTGTGTGTGTGTGTGTGTGTGTGTGTGTGTGTGTGTGTGTGTGTGTGTGTGTGTGTGTGTGTGTGTGTGTGTGTGTGTGTGTGTGTGTGTGTGTGTGTGTGTGTGTGTAACGAGCCATTTTGTGTGCGCGAGCGAGAGAGCGCACCGGTACCGGAGATCATTGTTGTTAGCTTCTGGTGCTAGCGAGCTACGCTAACGGAATAAGGAGTTTTTTCAACAACAAAGTGGAGGAGAGTCCTCTCCTGTCGGACTGAGAGACTCAGTAAGCTAAAGGACTCTCTCAGTGTTATCTCAGTGGGTCTCACATTTTGTGGTCACCATTAATGTAAACAATTATTTCCGAGGCACACGTTTATATGATCATTATAGTTATACAAAAATAAGAGAATAAATGAAAAACGGGTATGAAATACTATATGACAGTAAAACAAGAATAAAGTTTAAAAGGGTGATTTGTAAAATATCCATAAAGAAAAAGTAAATCTGTTTACAGTTCTGTTTCAAATGGGTGTTGAGAGATGTATCCATAGATCTCTTCATTTTGCTCTCAAAGTGCACCAGATTGATGCTTTTAACTTCAATATTTAAAAATAAATCTTCCCGGGGGAGCTTGCCCCCGGACCCCCCTAGGTTAGGTCCACACACCACCTATAAAAATAGCGCTTACACCTATATGCCGTGAGCTGATTATCGAGCCTTCATTGTGACAGTCGCGGGTACACTGTGTATATGCGTGGGGAATGTTGCAGTTGTTGCAGTTGCACACATTTCCACTGTAGCGCCCGGTACATTAATGGGAAACCCTAAATGTTTGAGCACCCTCAATTAAATGTCAAACTACCCCACAGCACCCCCAAAATAAATCTCTGGCGCCACCACTGAGCCTGACTATTTGTGTTGGGGGGGGCCCGACTTTTTTTTTCTCCAAAGGCGGGGCCTGACAGAAAAAGTTTGAGAACCACTGCTCTACTGTGACATGTTTCCATGCTTCAATGTTCAAAAAGCTCTTCATTTTTCTCAAACTGCCTGTGCTGCAGCACCTCTTTTCACTCTCTTTCTGAAACCAGAGCCCAGTCTGCTCTGATTGGTTAGCTGGCCCACTCTGTTGTGATTGATCAATAATTTAGCTTAACCTTCAGGATGTGCTACTAAAGCGGAGATTACTGGGTCAGAGAATACTGCCTTTAATGATATATGTTGAGAAAATCCCTGTATATTTTATACCACTTCAAATGAATAGGGTGAAATATTTGAATTTTGTAGCCAATAAATATCATCCCAAACAGCATAAATTGATTATTTACAGTCAGAAAAATATATATTTTCTTTGAAGTTTTCAGATATGCAAATGGAGTATTAACTTTTGGTGTATTCAAGACAAATTAAGTTTATTTAACACCTTGATGTAGATCTGGCTTTCACTCTGAAAGTAGACATATTGAAAAGTGCATGAGGAGCAATCTTTTCGCCTGTAGTGTCTCCCCTTAAAGTCCAACTAAACTCAGACCCTCGGCCGATCTAGACCTTTGCAAGCCACCTTCCCTTCTTCCTCCACAGATTATCTTATCAAACGATCGCCGGTGGCTGCTCAACTCTAAATCCCTGTACCGGTGGACAAAGCTGCAAAAGGATTTGTACTCTCATATTTCGTACTTATAGTTCAGACCTACTGTCACTTCCCCTCCAGACATACAGCAGAAAGTGAGTCTGATCAGAAGTTTGGACACTTTTTTACAGCACAAGTTTAAAAATGTAAGTTGTCAGGTTGTGTGTCACTTGCAGCTATTTACCTGCTTCATTTGCACACTTGGTCTATTTTTGATGGAGCAACTAATTTCTCTGGAGTATAAAGTTCACTTGTGAATTTGTTTAAATGCATTAGCAGATAGTCAGGGTATTAGATTGTTCCAATTCAAATTTAAACTCCTACGTAGAAAAGTATTATCTCAATTACTTTTTCCTGTGTGGCAGTTGATAAAGGAAGTTGTTATATAAAAGTCCCTTAAAAAAACAAATGTATACAATTTTGTTGGTTAAATATTACCTTTATGATCTTAGTCTAATCCAGTGTTTCTCAAAGTGGGGGGCACTCCCCCCTGGGGGGTGCAGAGGCATGACAGGGGGGGCGCGAGAGACCAGGATGAAAAATGGTTATTAAAAAAAATTACTGAAATAATATGATACAGTACAATTACGTCTGGGTCTCTGTGTTTCGAGAGCTACGCTAACGGATATAAGGAACTTGTTCAACAACAAGGTGGAGGAGAGTCCTCTCCTGTCAGACTGAGAGGCTCAGTGAACTAAAGGACTCTTGAGTGTTTAGATAGTTAATTTTAGTCTAAGTTATCTCAGTGGGTTTCAAACGTTTTGGTCACCATTTAGGCCTATGTAAACAATTATTTCCGAGGCACACGTTTATATGATCATTATAGTTATAAAAAATAAGAGAATAAATTAAAAACAGGTTTGAAATAATATGACAGTACAAAAATAATAAAGTTTAAAAGGGTGATTTCTAAAATATCCATAAAGAAAATTAAATATGTTTACAGTTCTGTTTCAAATGGGTGTTGAGAGATGTATCCATAGATCTCTTAATTTTGCTCTCAAAGTGCACCAGATTGATGCATTTAACTTCAATATGTTTGGCTCGACCAAAAATCGTTTATAAATGTGCTATATAAATAAAACTTGATTTGATTTGATTTAAAAAAAATCTTCCCAGGGGAGCATGACCCCGGACCCCCCTAGGATGTGAGGTCCACACACCTATTTTTCAATCACACAGAATCCAGGCCCTGAAGCACACCTTGCATTATTGGCTATTTTACTCTACAAGAGACAATAATTTACTTAATAGCAGCCCTGAGCCTGTTTTCCAGGTCTCAGGCTCGAAAATGACATTCCCAGAACAAATGACCATATCTTCAATTCTAAAAGGGTTAAATTAATAATATTTGTTCTCAAAGCAAGGTTACATCTGTGAGTTGGATGTAGAAGTAGCTGAATAAATATAGATGGTTTTATTTTAAAGTAAATTAAAAAAATGTAAATTATAGTGTCTGTTGAAAAATTATTTTTTACTTATAGTGAAAATCACCCTTGAATGATGGGATGGTAGACTAAAAGCTTTAGGAATCCAAACTACAACATATAATAAGTACCCTGTATCAACATTGATGCAAAACAAGTGACATTTGTCCTTTTTAGAGAGATTTTTTTAGGTGAATTTTCTATATCTCTGGCCCCCCTTGGTTGATTTTGATGATTGACATCTCTTTTTAACCGCTAGAGCCAATGGAAACGAGGGGAACTCCCACATACACACACACATGTTACCAAATAAGCAGTGAGAGTGACGCGTAGCTGTAACCAGAAGCTGCGATAACTCTGGTGGCTACCATTAGCAGCTAATTTGTATTCTCTGATTTTTACATAACAATGGAATTATGGATTATAAATAATTGTTTCAAAGTGACAGACACATTGGATTAACCTATGGATTAACCCCCAGCAGTGTTTTCATAATTTGAATGCCATTGAACACAACTGTTGATCAGAATAACAGCTAAGGTGAGACGATGTCCCGTTTTTGCTCCGTGATGCTACGTGTTGTGATGTCTGTGTTTGCTTCCCCTGTCGCAAGTTCTGATCGCTCAGTGATGATACTATACCTATATAATGTGTGGAGTCTCATCTTTAATCGGATATCTTGTATGTGCAGTTACGATAAGTAATAAGGGTATTTTTATCTTGAGTTCTGTGCCAAGTGCATTTTTTCGCTCAGGGGTCATTTAGACGCTTTTTATGAGACTTGTGTTTTGTTTTGGTAAAAATGGTTTGTATCGTCAGTTAGCTGAGATTCTTCCCGTTAATCTGGTATGACACATTAATAGGTTTTTAAATATTAAGAAGCCCTGAGACACAGTTTCGTGAAAAAAACTACCCACCAGACCCAGATTAGGGTCCTCTCGGGCTTAACAGGTTAAAAGAGTGATTAGACTATAATAAAAAAAACAATCAGAAGTAGTTCATTTAAATGAGAATAGACTGATTTTCTCATAAACTTCTATACAATTGGATTTGGCCATTGGAATTTGCTGGTCATTAGAGAAGCAAACTAAAAGCAAGTTTAATGCTGCTTTTCCACTGTATTTTTTTTTTTTAAATTATTGCCAATAAATACTGATTGTCAATGACACAACTTACTGGTTTGTAGTTGTTTTGTTACGTTATAGTGGCTGGTGTAGCTGTATTATAGAATATCTCACTACATTATGTAAAAAGAATCACAAAAAATATTAATCTTGTTTGATTAAACACTAAGCAGAGTAGGGGGCTAGTACACCCTCCTGATGGTCCGATTGTGGATGTCATGCGAGCATAACATGGTGAAAACAATCAGGACGGAAATATTCGGATTTCCAAAGGGAGGTTCTGTGAATAAATTAAAAATCAAGAACCGAAATAATTGAACTATTCATATCTTAGACTGCACTGTAACTTTTATCTTTTAATGTTTATTTTATTAGCTTTTATTTTTAATGACTGATTTTAAATGCCATTTTCTTAATGTCTTTCATTTTTTGTTTTTCTTTTAATGTTTCTTTTATTATCTTTTACTGTTTTTAAATGCCTTTGTCTGAATGTCTTTCATTTTTGTAAAGCACCTTGAATTGCCTGGTGCTGAAAGGTGCTATATAAATAAACTTGCCTTGCCTTGCCTTGCCTTGATATTCCATCAACATCATGTGTTTACTTTAGATGAAGTCTGCGATTCTGGAGAAAGATTGTTGATATTTGAACTCAACACTCCAAAAAATAGGGAGGAAATTCAGGAGTGAATAAATCCTGGTTCTTTCCTGTACTAACTTTCAGGCAGATGCAACATAAAAACTCCAAAAAACATTCATTTATATAGACTTAAACTTGCTTATGTATAGTTCAGACACATTTCTGAAATATTGCATTTAAGCCGTTCATTATGGTCTCTATAAACAGTCATTAACAATGCATGTGGGTTCCATCATTCACTTAGCCAGAGAGACTTTTTTTTCTATTACTTACAGACAGTCAATCAATCAATCAATGTTTATTTATATAGCCCAATATCACAAATGTTACATTTGTCTCAGTGGTCTTCACAGTGTGTATAGAATATCAGTATGACAATACGACACCCTCTGTCCTTAGACCCTCACATCGTACAAGGAAAAACTTCCGGAGAAAACCCACAGTTTAAAGGGGAAAATGGGAGAAACCTCAGGGAGAGCAACAGAGGAGGGATCCCTCTCCCAGGACGGACAGACGTGCAATAGATGCCGTGTGTAAATTGAAAAGATAATACATTTGCAACATAGGTAGTCCAAATGTTTGGAAATGCATGTGTGTATAATAGGAAGATGAATCCACGAGGATATCCATCCAGGACCGATGATCCAGGACCACAGCCACGACTCGCGATCCAGGGCTCGCGATCCAGGACACAGGACCGCAGGATCATCCATGACTCCGGATCCCGGCGTATATAGACACCAAAAAGAAAGAAATGTGGGGAAGCTGGGTTAATCGGAACATGAGAGCACACAGGTATAGACAGAGAGAAGGAAGAAGTAAGATGTCCCCCGACAAACTAAGCCTATATCAGCAAAACTAGGGGCTGAATATAATCAGCCCTAACTATAAGCTTTATCAAAAAGGAAGGTCTTAAGCGCACTCTTAAAAACGGATAGGGTGTCTGCCGCCCGAACACAAACTGGAAGCTGATTCCACAAATGTGGAGCTTGATAAGAAAAGGCTCTGGCTCCCATTGTACTTTTAGAGACTCTAGGAACAACCAACAACCCTGCATTCTTGGAACGCAATGCCCTAGTAGGACAGTAGGGTTTAATGAGTTCTTTAAGGTAAGATGGCGCCTGCCCATTAAGGGCTTTGTAGGCGAGAAGAAGAATTTTAAATTCTATCCTGTGTTCTATAGGGAGCCAGTGTAAGGCAGCCAGAACAGGAGTAATGTGGTCCCTTTTCCTAACTCTGGTTAGTACACGAGCTGCAGCATTTTTAATCAGCTGAAGCGACTTGACTGACTTCTTGGTACACCCTGATAATAAGGAGTTACAATAATCCAGCCTTGAAGTAACAAATGCATGGACTAGTTTATCTGCATCGTTTTGAGGCAAGATATGCCTGATTTTTGCAATGTTACGTAGATGGAAGTAGGCGGTCCTTGAAATTGATTTTATGTGGGCGTTAAAGGATAAATCCTGATCAAATATAACACCAAGATTCCTTACAGTCTCACTGGAGGCCAAATTAATGCCATCCATAGTTAGTATATCTTTAGATAATTTGTTTCGTAGATTCTTCGGGCCAAGTACAATAACTTCAGTGTTGGTCGTGTTTAACATCAAAAAGTTTAAGGTCATCCACGTTTTTAAGTTGAATTTTATTTAGATGATTAATTTCATCAGGCTTGATTGATAAATATAGTTGAGTATCATCCACATAACAATGAAAGTTTACAGAATGATTCCTTATAATATTGCCTAACGGAAGCATATATAATGTGAACAAAATAGGTCCGAGCACTGAGCCCTGTGGCACTCCATGGCTAACTTTGGTTTGCGTGGAAGATTCATCGTTAACACGTACAAACTGAGAGCGTTCAGATAGATAGGACCTAAACCAGCCTAAAGCAGTTCCCTGTATGCCAACTAAGTGCTCTAGTCTTTGCAATAGGATATCATGGTCGATAGTATCAAATGCAGCACTGAGATCGAGCAAAACAAGAATAGAGACAAGTCCCTTGTCTGAGGCTATTAGAATATAAGTTGTGACTTTAACCAGAGCTGTCTCTGTGCTGTGTTCTAAAGCCAGACTGAAAATCTTCAAATAAATCATTGTTTTTTAAGTAATCACAAAACTGTTTTGCGACCGCTTTCTCAAGAATTTTTGAGAAGAACGGAAGATTAGAAATAGGTCTATAGTTGGCTAAAACCTCTGGATCGAGGTTGTGCTTTTTAAGAAGCGGTTTTATCACTGCTACTTTGAATGATTGTGGAACAACCCCTGCGAGATGGAGTTCATGACTTTATGAGCTGTTCATGAGCACTCATGAAACATTCATGAACAACTCATTATATGTTCACTTGTCATGTTCATGAACCAACATTCTTAAAATGCTCATGAACCATTTTAAAGAGCAGTTCATGACATTTTTATGAACATATAAAGTTCCTGTTTTGCTCATGACAGACTTTTATGAGCAATTTATGAACTTTTCATGATCCAGCCAATCACAACATTATAATTAAAACCCCAAAAAGTTTGCATGAGTATTTCATGAACTTTTCATGACTGAGCATTTCATGAATTGTGGATGATTGTGGCAAGTTCAGAATATTTTGGAATATTCATGAGCATTTTATGAACTTTTGATGATCAGTGTGAAGACCTCTTGAATATTCATCTACTATTTGAACATTTCTTTCTTTTTTAAAACTTTTAATCTTAAAACAAAACAATAGTGAATTTGAAACTGAACATTATCTGTATTTATTTTGGTGACATTCATATCATTTTATGGTTTATCTGTACTGTTTGAGAAGCAGTATGAATAAGTAGCGCCAAGGTGGAACCTTTGGCAGGTGAGCAGTGACATCTGGGTTATTTTAGGGGGGACACTTCCGCCCCCTCCTCAGAAGCAATCCAGACGATCAACCGGATCCTGTGTATAATTATTGCTGCTCCACTTTTCTGTTTTCTACAGGTCAGTACATAATGAAAATGATCGATGTTAACTTGTGTGAATTAGATATGATGTTGGAGATGTTTAGGAGAGTGTGTCAGAAGGTTTTGAGCATGTTTGACATAGTAACGGTATTTTAAAAATACTAAACTGTCGGCAACAATAGATGCCATTTTCGCGGGCTTCAGCCTCGCCTGGGTAAATGTGACCTGAGCGAAGGCTCGCAGGCAGGTTAGCTGCTGCGCACGGGTAATATGTTTTGTTTACCTGAGTGCAGTCTTGCAGGCACATTGCCTTGTTTTTTGTTTATTAACATTGACAGTGTATTTTTGTGATCTCCATAATATGTTATATTTGGTAAAGATAGATATATTGATAGAAAGTATTATTTGATAGCGTTATGTGTTTATAGATAACAACCTGTCCTTCACTGCAAACATAGCTGCTACAACCTGCTGCTGCAGATACACGCTTTACAACATCAGGAGGATGCGTCCCCAGCTGACCCAGAAAGCGACGCAGGTTCTGGTCCAGGCTCTCATCATCTCACGCCTAAACTACTGCAACTCCCTCCTGGCTGGTCTACCTACATGTGCCATCCGACCTCTGCAGCTCATCCAGAATGCAGCGGCTCGTCTGGTCTTCAACCTTCCTAAATTCTCCCACACCACGCCGCTCCTCCGCTCCCTCCACTGGCTTCCGGTAACTGCTAGAATCCACTTCAAGACAATGGTACTTGCGTACCATGCTGCGAATGGATCTGGCCCTTCCTACATCCAGGACATGGTTAAACCGTACACCCCAGCACGTGCACTCCGCTCTGCATCAACCAAACGGCTCGCTGCACCCTCGCTGCGAAGGGGACCCAAGTTCCCATCAGCAAAAACATGTGGGTTTGCTATCCTGGCTCCAAAATGGTGGAATGAGCTCCCCATTGACATCAGGACAGCAGAAAGCTTACACACCTTCCGGCGCAGACTGAAAACTCATCTCGTTCGACTCCACTTCGAGCAATAGAACTATTAACAAAGCACTTATGGACTGGCTTACCTAAAGCCAGTTGAGTAGCACTTGAAATGTTTTTTCTCTATGAAACCTGATGTACTTATATGATTCTGTTTTCTTCAAGTTTGTATTTTGTTGGTCGAATGTACTTATTGTAAGTCGCTTTGGATAAAAGCGTCAGCTAAATGCAATGTAATGTAATAATTTATATTGACTATGTTGAATTTCTCCTTGAGATACAGTAATTGACTGACAGACAGATAACTTAAATGGACAAATGTGATGTTTGTAAAGTTCAGCTATTTGAATGTAACTGTGTACTTTGACTTTTGAATAAGAAGCATTCCAGACGATCAACCGGATCCTGTGTATAATTATTGCTGCTGCACTTTTCTGTTTTCTACAGAAATCATTTATTGTTGCTGTGGTACCCAAGCTTTTGGGACCCGTAACAACATTTTTTGTGCAGCTGAGTGTCAAGAACTGCTTCAAATAGTGATTAATTGTAGTGCTCCACCTGTATACATGTATGTTTGTTTGTTTGTTTGTTTGTTAATTTGAGTAAAGTTCCATTGTGATTGACATAATTGTTGTTTTCTATGGTTGCCAATTGACCCACAGTTCATGAACAGTTCATAGCCAGCCATTGAATTATATTCAGTGACTGGGTATGAACTGTTCATGAATGGTTCATGAAGTTGTTATGAACAGTTCTTGATATGTTCATGAACAATTCTTGAAATGTTCTTGGTTGAATACTGAATATCCCTACACACTCACTGAAAACTCCATTTCATGAATTGTTCATGAACCTGCCTAAAACCATATTCCATGAATTGTTCATGAACCATTCCAGCACAGGGAGTTTCATGAGTAGTTCATGAACTGCCCTAGTGCCATTTAATGTTCATTTCACTTTCATGAACAGTTCATCAACTTTGTTATGAGCTGTTTATGAATATGGTTCACTGATTTTTCATGACAAGTTCATGAACAGTTCACTATCATCTCACTGGGGTATACGGACCACTATTGCGGTAAGCATATTGTAACTTCCGGTTGTTGTTGTTGTTGTTGTTGTTGTTGTCGTCATCTCCGGGTATCCCGTGTGCCTGTTCTGTTGCTGATAGCTTATTATCTTAACTTAATCGATCGTTTTAAAACTCTTGATCACGGCAAGACGTGACGTGACACCTGACGTTGTAATCACACATTACTACAGCTTAAGCACTCACAACTCTCCTTCTCTTAGCGACTGTAACTCCACAGTTGCCTACACTCTTTTCGGGTTTGCTAACGGTAGCTACTTTAGCTTGATAGCTAGCCATGGCTCTTTCCCCACCCTCGGGTGCTATTTCCTGCTCTAACTGTCTCATGTTTGGTTACTTCCCTACCTCCTTTACTGGTACCGGTACATGTGTTAAATGTAGTATAGTTGTTAGGTTGGAGGTGGGAATCATAGCCATAGAAGCCCGGCTCCGCATCTTAGAAAGTAACTCAGCTACAGTAAAGCCCATGTTAGCCAGTGCGGACCGGCAAAAGGTAGCTCCTCTTAGCCGTCCCCCGGCAACTCCCGAGCAGCAGGGAGACTGGGTGACTGTTCAGAAGGGGCATAACGCGAAACCCGCAGGTCCCCACCAACCCGTTCACGTATCTAACAGATATTCCCCACTCAGCGAGACACTCGCTGAGAAGCCAACTCTGGTTATTGGTAGCTCTATTATGAGACACGTGAATTTAGAGACCGAAGCCTCCACAGTCACATGCATTCCGGGTGCCAGAGCGGGCGACGTTGAGGCGCATCTTAAACTGCTGGCTAAAAATAAACGTAAATACAGTAGGATTGTTATTCACGTCGGTGGTAATGATGTTCGTTTACGCCAATCAGAATGCACCAAACTTAATGTGGAGTCGGTGTGTAGTTATGCTAAAACAATGTCGGACATCGTAATCTTCTCTGGTCTCCTCCCCAATCTGATCAATGATGACATGTATAGCCGCATGTCATCATTTCAGCGCTGGTTGTCTTGGTGGTGCCCAGCAAACAATGTGGGCTTCGTAAATAATTGGACAGCCTTCTGGGGAAAACCTGGTCTGATTAAGAGAGACGGCATTCATCCTACTTTGGAAGGTGCAGATCTCATTTCGGCAAACATTTCAGGGCTTTGTGGACTTAATCCATAACAAACTGAAGTTGAGACCAGGAGGCGGAGTCGCAGTTTTACATGCTTCTCTGCGCTCTCTAGGCAGTCATCCATAGGAATCCCTAACCGAATAAAATACCCAATATTAACGGTGTGTGTGTCTGCCCAAGGACAATTTAAGGTAAACCTTAATAGAGGTGTCATATATAATAACCTAATACAAGTAAATGTAACAACTACTACAGTGCAACAAAACAGGAAGATTAAATGTGGTCTCTTAAACATAAGATCTCTAGCATCTAAAGCAATATTGGTAAATGATTTAATATCAGATTATAATATTGATATATGCTGTCTTACTGAAACTTGGTTGAGACATGAAGAATATGTCAGCATAAATGAGGCCACTCCACCCAGCCATATCAACACTCATATTGCTCGAGGCACGGGCCGAGGAGGTGGAGTTGCAGCAATCTTTGACTCAAGTTTACTTATCAATACTAAACCAAAATTAAATTATACCTCCTTTGAAAGCCTCGTTTTTAGTCTTACGCATCCGACCTGGAAAACTTTGCAGCCAATCTTATTTGTTACAGTGTATCGTGCACCAGGTCCTTAGAGAATTCTGATAAGAATTCTGAATGAGTTTTTATCAACTTTGGTACTTAAAACAGATAAAGTAATTATCGTAGGTGACTTTAATATTCATGTTGACGATGATAAAAATAGCCTTACTGTTGCATTTAACTCTATATTAGATTCTGTTGGTTTCTGTCAGAGTGTAAATAAACCAACCCACTGCTATAATCACACTCTCGACCTTGTTCTGATTTATGGTATTGAAATTGAGCAACTATTAGTCGAACCGCATAGTCCTGCTTTATCCGACCATTTCTTAGTAACTTTTGAAGTACTATTACGAGACTACAAAGCATTAGTCAAAAGCTCTTGCAGCAGAAACCTATCTGTTAGTGCTATAGCCAAATTTAAGGAAGAGATTCCACCAAGACTTAACTCGATAGTATGTCTGCATGTAAGGGAGGAAACTTATACAAAATGTACACCACCCCAAATTGATCATGTTGTTGATAGTGCTACAGATGCGCTGCGAATACAATTAGACTCTGTTGCTCCTTTGAAAAAGAAGAAAATAAAACATAGATTAGCTCCATGGCATAATGCCGAAACCCGCAAAATAAAGCAAAAGTCTAGACAACTTGAAAGGATATGGCGTTCCACTAAACTTGAAGAATCTCGTTTAATTTGGCATATTACTCTCAATGAATATAAGAAAGCACTGCGTAAAGCGAGAGCAGCCTACTACTCTTCATTAATAGATGAGAATAAGAATAATGCAAGATTTCTTTTCAGCACTGTAGCCAGGCTGACAGAGAGCTATAGCTTGATTGAGCCTTCTATTCCTATAGCACTCAGTAGTAATGATTTTATGTGCTTTTTTAACGATAAAATTGTTACTCTTAGAAACAAAATTAATGACCTCTTGCCTTTGACCAGTATAGTGTTGTCAACAGCTCCCGGAAACGTAAGTTCTAATATTACACTAGATAGTAAACTAGAATGCTTTTCAGCCATAAACCTTGAACAATTACATTCAATGGATTCTCTCTTCTAAACCATCAACGTGCATGTTAGACCCAATTCCAACTAAGCTGTTGAAGGAAGTTTTTCCATTAATTAGCACTTCTTTATTAAATATTATGAATATGTCTTTATTATCAGTGCTTACTGCAAATTAGCAAATTCTATCATGCTAACACAACTAAAATGTCTCTAAATTCTTAACCATCTACTAATTCATTTCCCTTTATTTTTATGTCAGAATATATCCAGTCACCATTGTCAATCCAAAATTATGCCAAATAACCTCTATGCTAAAACCATCATGTTTGACAACACCATAATCCTACCTTGTTAAATTGTGAACACTTGCATGCAGCAAGTGTTGAGTTTCTTTCGGCGACACTTAAAAATGCAGCCAAAATCCTGACAGCACTATTTTTTGGGAGATTCATTGTAAGTTGTTAAATAAGGGGGTAGAAAATGAATGTCATGACTGGAGGCAATTGACGTCAAATCTAATGTGAAATCTCGCCAAAACTTTAGAAAGTGTCTGACTTTGTGATTCCAACAGCAGGGATGAAGAACGAGGCACTTCCATGACACACCTACTTCATTATTTTGGAATATTTTTAGAGATAAAAAAGCTTGTATTCTACATCTTACTTTAATACGCCTGTAGCTCCGGTCCCACATTCGAGACTACATGTAAGGTTTGTACGCAAGACCATTTTTGCCTGTCTTTTAGTTTCTAAAAGTCATTTTACATTTTCCTCAGGTATTTCAGAAGAGGATGTCCCAGGATTGTCTTTTATTCCTCTGACATCAAAACACAGCTCGCTTCTCACTGCTTTGCCTCACAAAAATATTTTATAAAATAAATTCAGATCTCGGTCCAAAAAGTGGAAAACAGTTGTTTTATTTAAAAGTGCTTTGAATGCTGTGAAGCTCATGACTCCTCTCGATGGATGTCTGGTGTTACATGGGAGGAAATATTGTGTTGGTTTTGTTTGTTTTTCTCATAAGATAGCACCTGTCTGCTTCCGATTTGAGGATCATGGCAATGCCACTACTTTTGTGGGTGTTTTCGGTCAAAACTAAATACAAATACCGAAATTAAATGTAAAATGTTGGTCGTACAACCAACTGTTGTTCATACAAAAAAAAGGCAACCTGAAAGTTGTGCCAGAAGAAAAGTCTGGGGATCACCAAAAGGAGCATGCTTCATCATCTGGGGACAATGAATGCTTAAATCGTAGAGCAAACCATCATGGTACAATATTTCAGTCAGGATTAAAATGTTGGCAAACTCCGGTTCTGAAATGTGAAACCAATGCGGATTTGCCTTAAAGGGCATTTTTCTTGGCTAGGTGAAGATAATTAAGCAAAAAGTAGTCTAATCGTTTAGTGGTTTCTAAAAAGGAAACTGCTTCTGAAGTGATTTATTACCTCAGAACAAGACCCCCTAATTAGTGTATGTCCTTAAATGATAGTTTTACCTCTTCTTCAATACAGCGCGGTGCTCATTTAGTTAATTATGGTCCTGTTTGGATTAAAATAGATGATAAGCTGGGTGTGCTTTAGAAAGTGGCTACCTTGTGATTGAGGCAGAGGTCGCGTTAACCGAATATTTTCCGTCAATGATGGATTTTTTCCAACAATGACGGAAAAATCTGAAAGCAGTTCGTCATTTTCACAGATTAGAACACAATTTGGAACAGCGCCAAAATGTCCACCAGCGGCCCACATTATATTACATCCTTAGTGGCCAGGTCGACTGAGGGCGATCTACTGTACTCTACTGTAGTCTGTAACTATTATTTAGTCATTCACACCCCTGTCCAGTTGGTGGCGAGTGTGTGTATATTAAGTAGCTATTGTCTAGTCTTGTTTTTGACCTCGTTGTTTAACCGGCTTTAGCAATCGCAAAATGTCACGGCAGCTGATCGTCCGAAGCTTTTTTAATAAGCCCAGTAATTGTGATGGTGTGGATAAACGAGGTGAAAAGAGGGATTGATGCGGTGGAGGATGAAGGACAAGCCAGTAAAACTAAAACTGACAACGTTCCTGACGGTATTCAGAGAATTCCCTGACACACTCAGATAAAACTAACAACAACACTCGATTTTGTTTTATAAAGAACATTTTATAAAATGTAAATAAAATGAATAAATGAGAATCGTATCTGTGTTGTTGATCTGTAATATTACAGTGTTGATTTGTTTGTCTTTCTCGGTCCATGCACTACGCATTTGAGTGGTTTTGTGCGGCGGCGGCAGGGGGTGTGTGTGTCTACAGAAGGTCCAGTTGTGATAGATACGGTTCGCCACTGTAGTCTACAAACCTATTGGTGGCGCCTCTGTGCCTTCATCCACTTACCCTTATTCACAGTCTATGGTCCATATTAGTTTTACAAACCACTAAAGATGCTGATTTAGGGTTTAAATACACGTATCTGGACATTCCAGGCCCAAGTGGCATGGGCCCCTCTGCCAAGAGGAGGTGCATGCAGCCTGCAGTGCTCCAGGTCGATAACGACGACGATGGTGACAACGAGCAGCCAGCACTACAAGCCAAGAGGCCCACCAAACCCAACCACCTGGCACAAAGCTGACCTGGAAAACACAGAACTGCCAGAATACCAGCACTCTCCCCCTGACTACATTGACACCCCTTTTCAGTACTTCACAACTTGTGAATCACAAGGTACTTTGGCCCCGAAATTATATATCACCTACCAAACTAATTTGTACGCCACTCAAAAGGACATTAACACCACTTTCACCACCAATGAGAATGAGATAATGACATTGCTGTCCATCTTGATGTATATGGGGATTTCAGAGCTCCCAGCTGTTGAAGATTTGAGTCCCTCAAGTTGCCAACATGATGTCCTCAAAGAGGTTCAGGCTGCTGAAAAGGGTTGTCTATTTCAATGACAACACTGACCTTCCTGGTTACATTGACCGCTTCTTCAAAATCCGGCCACTGTTCATCTTCCTCAATTCTGCCTTCAGGCGTGAGCCGCAGACCCCCAAACAGTCTGTGGATGAGGTGATGGTTGACTACAAAGGGAAGACAGCCGGCAACCTGAGGCAGTATATAAAGACCAAGCCAGACAAGTGGGGTTTTAAATTGTTTTCCAGGGCCTCTGCCACGACATGGTGCTGTACCAGGGGAAGACTACTCTGGAGGCCCACAGTGTCCCCCTGACACCTGAACAACAAGCCATGGGTGCCACCAGCCAGATTGTCTCTGTCCTGGCAAGTACCATGTCCTCCCCCAGCACCACAGCCATCTTTGTTGATAACTTTTTCACCAGCCTGGAGCTAGTGCGGTACCTCCGAGACCAGAACTGCAGGTATACAGGGACAGCCAGGGACAATAGAATTGGAAAGCCCCCACTCAAGTCCATCAAGGAAATGGAGAAAAAGGCTGTCCCTCGTGGAAAATGTGACTACATCATGAGTGATGATGGGATCCTGGCTGTCAGGTGGAAGGACAACAGAACGGTATATCTGCTGTCAACAGACATGGGGGTGGTCCTCAGTCATCAGGTACTGCAGTGAGACGAAGGAGCCGGTGAGCTGTCCAGCTGTCATCCGGACCTACAATGCCAACATGGGGGGCATTGATAAGAGTGACATGTTGGTCCACCTCTACCGCAACCCCATGAAGTGCAAGAGGTGGTACATGCGTATGTTTGCATACGCCATTGATGTCAGCCTCACAAATGCCTGGATCATGTACAGGCGGGACTGCAAGGCCCTTGGTGTTAATGGCGTGAAAAGCTTCAGAATTCAGGTGTTCAGGGCTGCCAGCAACCAGTCAAGTCTAGCTCCCGAAGAAGCTCATCTTCATTGGTTGAGAGTGTGACCGTTGCTGACCCCCAGCCTGTCCGTGGACACCGCAGCCACACCCCAAATGTGGCTGTGCGGTTTGATCCCTCCCTCTTCCATGCCCCTGTACATGCCAATCGCCTGACCTGTAAGTACTGCAGCAGGAAAGGGAACATTGTAAGGTCAAATGTGGTCTGTAGGGTCTGCAAGGTCCACCTCTGCATGAATGCGGAGCATAACTGTTTTGTCAGTTACCATGAGGAATTTGACTAATTTCTCATTTGATGTATGTTTTGTTAGTTAGCTTGGTTTTCAGGGACCATGTTAAAAAGGAACAGATTATAGCAGTTTGCTAATTTCCATCTGCAGTCCCTGGGCATATGTATACTACATATTAAATACAATATATACAAACATATTTCATACCCCTGCACTAAAACGTTTCCATTACAAATATTTATTTCATACCCCTGCACTAAAACGTTTACATTACAAATATGTATTTCATACTCTTGCACTAAAACGTTTACATATGTTATATTTAATGCTGTCAAAATTATCCCGTTAACGGCGGTAATTAATTTTTTGAATTAATTGCGTTAAAATATTTAACGCATTTAACGCATGTGCAGAATGGCCCGCCCCATACATCCCACCAGTGGCAGCGCCAGGGTATGGCTGGGGTAGGCTACACCCATACCAAGAAATAGCTTAGCCCCACCATGAAAAATGATGTTAAAGTAAGCAAAATAAAGTCTGCCAACTCGCGCGGAGTAAATTGCACAGACAGCAGTTAGTAAGATTGATTTCAGTAGCCACTTGTCTGGAAATACCGAAGACCAGAAACGTTTTTGAAAACTTTTGTCACGTAGTGATCGTCTTCTCAATAGAACATCTTTGATAATGTCTTCTGGCCAATCAGAATCAAGATAACGGCGTGGTGTTGTTGCAGGAAGTCCTGACGGAGAATACTTTTGCTGTAGTACAAAGGGTACACATAACTGGTACGCAGGTTATGTGCGTAATCTGAAATGCGTATCAGCACTTGTCTCACAAAGCGCATTTGCATACCGACGTACTTGTGAAGCTTTTCCAGAAGGCGGTTAGATCACCGGACGATAGAGTCGGTCTCCGTGTGCACAGACAGGGCTGCTGTTAACGTCGGTCTGTACAACGGACTTGTGCCAAAACTACGCCAACCGGCTGCGGAGGGCCCCCCTTCACTGGAGAACTGCGCTAAAACAGCTGATCACAACGTTCACACTCTGTGGTCACGAAGTACTCCACTAGCCCCCCCGTCGACTTTCCTGAAGTACTCCTCCGTTGATAGAAATCAACACGTAATGAATTAAGACCCCACGGTTTGATGATTGATAGGTGTGTGGGCTGTCTTTTATTTTGACACGCAGAAAAATGTTATAATAAACATAGATACTGTATGTTAAATGGATATATCCGCCTTCTTTCATTTATCTTTCCATTCCCACAACAATATACATAAAGAAATGGCATATTTTGGACATAGTTTGAATGGTGATTAATCATGATTAATTCATTTTTAAACTGTGATTAATCTGATTACAAATTTTAATCGTTTGACAGCCCTAGTTATATTATATTTCATACCCCACATAAGAAATGACTCTACACTCTATTTATATTGTATTTAAGTGCATATGTTATGTTCTATTATAAAACGGACAAGTCAAATCAAGCAATCTGATTGGTTCTTAGCCGTGATATACTGAGCGTATACCACGGGTAGAATTGTAAGTTACTTTTCACAACAAGTCAGTATCCCTCCGCGTCTGAGAAAAACAGTATACCGTTGGCCTGGAACAAGAAAGCAGCGGAGAAGTAACGGGGCAGAAACCCTCCTTTTTACGCAGCGGTCCAGACATAGACATCAAACGGCAAAACATATTCAGTGTGCAGTTCCTTTGGCATTAGGGCAGGGATATCTAGATATTTTCCAAGGTTTGACATAATGAATTGTGCTACTTTTAAAGCAAGCAACGATGTTTTCAAATCTGTAATCAAAGAGGTCCGCAAAAACATCGGCCAATCAGATTGCTTGATTTGACTTGTCAGTTTTATAAATATATTTACATTTCTTCCGTTACGAAACAAACTTACAAAGCATAAAATGAAAATATTTAAGATTAACTTCGACCTCCGGGGGGGTCTTACTATGGAGGAGTGGATTGAGGAGTGCCTATCTCCAGAAAAAAAAGCACCTAAACGATGACATGCAGAGCTACGTGAAGAGCAGGTAGACCAACTGGAAAAGTACCACCATTCAAAAGCTTTCTGATGCAGGTCTTGAAATAAAGCAGAGAAATGATGACCGTTAGTGGCCACAGGTGCGAAAGCTCTCGAGCTACTGTAAGCCAAATCTCGGGGACCGGAGAAAGTGGAGCAATATTCTCACCACACCAAGCAACAGCCTAGGACAACCTCAACAAATAACCACGTAAGCCATGCTACTGATGCTGGACAGGTTTTCAGTGGGTGCACAATAAACTGCAACATACAAATGAATGTAAATAGCCAAATAAAGGATCAACGCTCTCTGTCTAATATGTTTGCTAGCTGTTAGTGTTGTTGCATAGCAACCACCTCGCACTATGTTTTGCGCAGAAGGCAACGGAGGGACTATTTTATTTTGAACATCATTATTTACTAATAAAAACTATTTAAATTAGAGTGTGTCTTTTTTTTTCATATTGCCACACTTGGTAACCGTTTTATAAAAGCAATAGCTCACGACAGGCCGTGGTATATGCTCATTATATCACAGCTAAGGGGCGTGGTTCGGCCCGACGCGAAGCGGAGGGTCGAACTTAAATGAATGAATGAACTTAAATGTCGAACTTAAATGTTCTAAAATAAATATTCCTTTCACCCTAAATGTATTTGTCATATTTCTTATAAAACATTTTTTTTACCACAAACGGGCAAGGAACCATATGATCACTTCATTGACCTTGATTTTTTTATATGAAAATGAAATATTTTGGAAAATTTCACAAAAGTAAAACAGTATTGTTATGTCCTCCAATAACACTCCTATAGGGTTGAAATTTAGAATTTCAAAATATTTCAATGAGTGCCTTATAAAGGGTTAAAACCAAGCAATCTGCCCTCCGACCTCACATTACAGGCTTAACACACCCACAAGAGCTGAGCAATGACTCATCCTCGAAGGCAGTGGTTCTCATATGGGGGTACGTTGGAGTACTGCAGGGGGTACGTGAGATTTATTTTACGTTAATGAAAAAAAAAAACATTAATGCATTTACACAAACTACTAATAGTAGATTAACTACTTTATTCAAAAGTTTACAGTAATTCTGGATAATAAAATGGGAAAAATAAATGGGGTGCTCTCTTTTCCCTCTCCTGGCAGCCCGTCAGTCTCGTGCAGCTCGCTGAACCTGTAATAAGTGACCTGACAGTAAAGAATAAATATATTTATAACTAGTTTAGCTAGTTCCAGAGTAGATAAACTAGCTAAGTGTGTTAGGTCTTAGTGTATTTTGCTCGGCTCAACGATCCGTCACAGTGGCGGAGCTGTGATCATGCAGAGATGCGTGTTCTCCGTCAGCAGCAGCTGATCTGATCTCTGATCTCTCTCTCTTGCGTCCGGTTATACTTCACTCGCTTCTATGTCCAAATCTATCAGATCTAACTAGTTCTAGTTAATTATATGACTGCCTGCTTTTCAAAGGACCTAAACAATAAGCGTTGCTTGACAACGGCGTGTGGCCGCAAAACATTATGCATAATGTTTTTATGAGGAGTCAAAATCCCATGCTCATAAAATGCTCATATGTTTTTCTCTTCATTCCCAACGACCCAAAATATATAAATATACAAATTTTAGGAAAAGTAACGAAGTTTGAGCAGTGTGGGTTTTATATTAACAGAGTTACACATATTTCAAAACGCAAAGTGTAATAACTGCAGTTTACCTCCCTGTCAGAATGACAAAGATCCTCAGTGAAGTGCACAAGCCCATGTTTCTCACTACATTGTAAGTACAAGTTATTAAAAAGATCAGTTCAATGCAACTAATGTCGTCTGAGTGTTATTGCATGATGTTAAAATTGGTTTGCCATGAATTTAGATTGTAAACATTTGAAATGTAGCATTTAAGTTTTTCTCAGTTACAATGTTGTTGTTTTAATAAATCAGACACTGATGGTGCAGCGCTCTGTACCTCTTTATATAGGCATTTTTTTCTTAAATTGTTTTTGCGCTGATCAGGGCTGAATTTTATTTTCAAAGGCCGGGGGTACATGATTGAAAAAAGTTTGAGAACCACTGCTCTAAGGGATGTTCATTTGACTAATTACCAGAAACCGAGAGGCTTAAAATGATTCAGTACTTTAACAGAAAAAAAGCAAAAGCTGAAACCTGATTTCATTTCATTTCAAACCTTGATACCTGATAATATAGCATAGAAGAAATATGATCTTTATTTCCTTTACCATTAGTCACTTCCTCTGTGGCTTATTGTGTGAGCCCGTAGGGAGGCTGAACCACCATCTTGTCAACCACAGATTAAGATTTTTCTTCAGGGGTCAACACCAAGAGACAGGTCTGTAAGTCCACGAGGCAATTAAGTCCTCACATGGCTGGAAGTCAGGGCTCGCTGGGCAGTGTGATTGTACCTGGCAGAACTAAGGAGGGCAGTGCATTTAACTTTATACACACACACACAGACAGATTTTCATTCGATGGAACGCTTATCACACTCCTTTATTACACATTCAAAGATGCGTGTGCACTTCAAACCCATTCATTACCCATCATTCTCATTCACCCCTGTCATAGTGTCCTTCACATTCACCCGATCTCTCCCCCACGGCACACTCTTTTTGTACAGAATGTCAGTGTTATCACTGCTTTTAGAATTAGCTTAATTAATTGAACTTTTAAGAGGCTGGCACCTCAGAATGAAAATATGGTGTCAAAGACTCTGTTATAAAACAAACTGGGCTGGGAGAATAGTAAGTGTTTTTTCTTTTTCTTTCACTACATAACTACATAAGATCGATTGATTGAGAGAGGTCAAATGACCCTAATATAAGTGCTCATGTTTTTGTTTCCGTTAACTTTAGCATTCCCTAAGTGTTTCGGAATCCTCAATAAGGGACAGATACCATTTGTGTTTATAATAGCCAGTCTATACCCAATTAAGCATCAACATGGATAAGAAAATACTTTCCTTCAATTGTAAGAAACACAGTTCCCCTGTCGTTATTTTCATTTCATTTCTCAATTTTATTTATTCACAAGTTTAAAAAAATGCGTACAATCCTGAGACATAATGGAAATATGTGAACTGGGACACTGTCAAAAAGCTTTACAAGGATTGAGAATAGACATGAACCATGTACATAAAAGATTAAATATATATATATATAAAGCTAAAAAACATCTAACCAAATGCCCTTAAAGCTTAACTAATATAGCCCTAACAACCAAAGTGATCCCAAACTATGTAATACTTTATCAGTCTAACATTGGTTAGATTTGGTTGGATGTAAGGCAAGGCAAGGCAAGTTTATGTATATAGCACTTTTCAACACAAGGCAATTCAAAGTGCTTTATAAAAATGAAACACATTTAGAAAATGGCATTTAAAATCAGTCATTAAAAAGAAAAGCTAATAAAAAGAACAAAACATTAAAAGAAAAAATACATGGATAAAAGTTACAGTGCAGTTTAAGATGTGAATAGTGCAATTAAAAGCAGCGACGAAAAGAAATGGATTTAAAAGTAGTCAGAGTTGCAACGGACCTGCATGTTTCTGGGAGTTTGTTCCAGATATTTGGAGCATAATAACTGAACGCTGCTTTACCATGTTTAGTTCTGACTCTGGGGACAGAAAGCTGACCAGTCCCTGAAGACCTGAGAGATTTGGATGGTTCATAATTTAGCAGGAGGTCAGAAATGTTGGATGTAGGAAACATTGACACATTACAAGGGAATACATGTGTATAAATAAATGTATTTTGAGAGGAGAGTAAACTTTGGTAGAAGTCCCAATTTATTAAGCTTATTTTCAAATCTTGACATCTCACAAAACGTTCTATAGTATAAGACATTTGGTTTTTAAATGTTTTAACAGTAGTGAGCATATGTCATTTACTCCCAAAAAGTAACCATTTCCTAAAACATATACAATCATGCGTTATGTACATAATGGTCACTTCAATGATTACAATATACGTTCATGCGCACGCTTCACTTAGACACTAAAATAATTGTGGTGTATTCTTGAAACAGCTTTATTACAGGCCAATAGGTCCAATAGGGCTGTATTCTTTTTGCACATTTATAAACACACCAGTAAGCCAAAATTGAGGTGTGCATTTATCTGGTCACTTGCACAAACAATAGGAGTGGATTTATTGATTTGCAGCGAGTCAAGCAAGGATAAGCACAGCAAAAATGGCATGCTTGCAAAGCCCTGACAACACTGAGGTAGTGACTTACACGCATACTCAAATACAATGCCATACACATGCACACACACAATAAATCAGTGCAATCAAGTTGTCTTTGGAAGCGCATGATGAAGCAGCGGTGTGTTTTCGTAGAGGAAAATAAAGATATTAGAAATCAGTTGGTGAGAATATAAGGAACTAAATAAAAGCAACAAATAAGACTTAATCACCAGACTATGAAATTAATGAAATATCTTTCATTTTTAAACTTTTCATCATATGCTTAAGCACTATTGTTCTGACCAGTGGTAGGTAAAGTACTCAAATTATTTAATAAAGTACAAATTACACACTAAATACCAAAATGTTACTTAAAGTGGACCTATCATGCTATATTTGAATAATATATTGTAGGGCCATACCTATACATGTCTGTGAAGTTTTTTTTTCAAAATACCAAACAGATCATGCATTTTAGCCATGCCTAATTTCGCTCTATTTTCTCTTTTCCAGCACTGGCTGATTCCGTGACTACAGACTTACAGGCCTGCCATATGTACTACAGCGTCTCCAACGCTTTCGAGCGGTCTCGTGCGAAAGGACACGTTCATGGCCCAACCCCCCATTCCCCTGACAGGTGGAGAGTTGCCCATATAGGCGGAGCTCCTTGTTTCTGACGTCAGAGATATTTCAAATCTGTATCAGTCTGTATCAGATCCGTTGCAGCCCCGTTTTTAGAGATTTGGGTATGGAGGAAAAGAGAGAGGGTTGTGTTTTCTGACACTTGGTGAGTTCCCTGACACACCAGGGACACATATTCATGTATAAAAGACGTACAAAAGTGCATTTTGCATGATAGGTCCCCTTTAAGTAGAAATGTTTAATACCATTAAAGTATTGTAGTTTGCTATGCAGAGACTCTGTATATTAGTAGTACAATACAGCAGCATAATTAAAGCATATAATGTGTTTTGGATGTAAAAAGCAACTAGTAACTTTGAGGGTTGAATAAATGAAGTGGAGTAAAAAGTATGTTATTAGCATCTGAAATGTAGTGGAGTACAACTATACAGTATCATAAAATGGAAATGCTTTAGTAAATTACAAGGATGTCATCATATGTACAGTACTGGAGTAAATGTACCTAGTTACTTTCCACCACTGGACCTAACCAAGTGTAAGGACATGCTTGCAGGTCATTGGTGATGACGGCCTCTGGCATAATTGTTTCTGCATTGTTATGATTTAGGATGTGCCTGATTTTTGCAATGTTCCGTAAATGGAAGTAGGCAGTCCTTGAAATTTGCTTTATATGTGATTTAAAAGACAAATCCTCGTCAAAGATAACACCAAGATTGTTTACAGTGGTGCTGGAGGTTAAGGTAATACCATCCGAAGAAATTATATTGTTGGACAGTTTGTTCCGAAGGTGCTGGGGGCCAAGTATAATGACTTCTGTTTTGTCAGAGTTTAATAATAAAATGTTGCAGGTCATCTATGTCTTTATGTCTTTGAGGCATTCTTGCAGTTTAACTAATTGATATTGTTCATCTGGTTTAATTGATAGATAGAATTGTGTATCATCAGCATAACAATGACAATTGATGGAGTTATTCCTTATGATATTGCCCAATGGTAGCATATATAAGATGAACAGGATGGGTCCAAGTAAAGACCCTTGCGGTATACCATGACTGACTGTAGTTTGTGTTGAGGATTCATCGTTGACACATACAAACTGAGACCGTTTTGATAGATATGACCTGAACCAGCTTAGTGCAGTTCCCTTTATACCTATTACAAGTTCTAATCTTTGTAGTAGTATTTTATGGTCAATAGTGTCAAAGGCAGAACTGAGATCTAACTGAACCAGGATAGAGGCGAGTCCATTATCAGATGCAGAAAGCAGGTCATTTGTAACTTTAACCAGTGCTATCTCTGTGCTATGATGTTTTCTAAAACCTGACTGGAATTTCTCAAATAAACAATTTGTATTTAAAAATGCACCCAATTTTGAGGCCGCTGCTTTCTCAAGGATTTTTGAGAGGAAGGGAATGTTTGATATTGGCCTGAAGTTGGCCATAACCGCAGGATCAAGGTTTGTTTTTTTAATAATAGGTTTAATTACAGCTACTTTAAATGACTGTGGAACATAGCCTGACAGTAAAGATATATTCATCATATTTAATACAGGTGTATTAATTAGGAGTGCAATTTCCTTGAACAGCTCAGATGGAACAGGGTCTAAGATACAGGTAGATGCTTTAGTGCCTTCTTATATCAAGCCAGAGCAACCGAAATTCTTCATGCTTGGTGGAGCGCCATTTCCTTTCAAGTTGCCTTGTCCTCTGTTTTATTATGCTATGTTATGTTTCATTGTTATGCCATGGAGCTAGTCTTCTTTGTTTAATTTTATTAATTTTATAAGGGGCAACAGAGTCCAGTGTTATTTTCAGCGCCCCTGTAACACTATCAATCATATGATCAATTTGGGGAGGGGGGGGCGTAAGGTTAGTAAAGGAGTCCTCCCTTGGACTGTGAGATGTTAATGAACTAAGCACTGATGGACTTTTTTTCATAAATGTTGCTACAGCAGAATCTGATAGATTTATTTTGTAGGCATTCTTATGCAGTGGCTTGTAGTCTAATAACAGAACACCAAAAGTTATTAAAGGTGGTAAAGGTAATTTTGGAGAAACCAGCTCGAGCGCGCTAGAATTTGAAAATAGACATCCAGAAAAAATCTGTCACTTCCTTACAGAGCCCCTCCTCCAACACACATGAACGCGACATGACCAATGAGGGCACGAGATAAGTTTGTGCACAGATGGAAGGCTGACAGGCAGGTAGGCCATCCAGTTATTTTAGCCGGGCCAGCTAAAATGATTGGTCATGCTTTTTACAGTACTACGGCTTCCACAGATGACATTTTTTTTATGGATTTTTTGTCAAAGCACTTAAGATATTCATTGCTATTGGGATGTTAAGAGCAGTCCATGGAATAGAACAAAGTGTATCTCGAGCCGGTTTCTCAAACTTAATTGTCTTGTTCTGTTGCACTAATGTAGTTGTGGTGATAACTTTTATGAGGTTTTTATGTATAATTCCTCTTCTTTGTATTTGCCTCGTTGACCACTGGGTAGAGCTGGTGAGCAGGATTGGGAGTGTCTGTGGCGGAAAAGTAGAGATGATGCGATCAGGGTCAGTGACCATTGTTGTGACTAGCGCTGGTGTGGCTGTAGGGGGCAGTGGATGATGGCAGGGGGTGCCAATACCCAGGTGAGCAGTAACATATAATATATAATATATAGCAAATGTGAATCTTCAATATTGTTACTGTTAGGGTAGGTGTGCTTTGTCATCATGTTTTAATAATAACTTGATTAGGGTTAGGGAACACTTATAGATGAAAAGTGGTCACAAACTTCCTCCCTCTGTGCTCTATAATAACAATGTCCAACTGTCTCTTTTGCTCTTGATGGACAGGATTCACAGTTCATAAAATGGCTGTAATTTTGTCTGCATGTTCTGTTGTCAGGAAATATCTGAAAGCCTGTTATTTATCCTTGATGGCTTTATTACTGCCTCCCCTCATCTTCCTGAGGACCCTACCTCTGGTTTGGCAGCGGTGGTTGGTCTCACATTGTGAGGTCACGTGGGGAGAGATGTTGGCAGCTCCTGTCTTCAGAGCTTACCAACCTATTCACAGCCATCGGAACCTTGTGCCAAACGGAGAAATTAAGCATGTTATCTGTAACTAATACAGTCCACCTTTGCTGTGGGATTATCTGACATCTTTGACTGGACTCTCTGAAGTCCGCTATATGAAATGCTGCTGATATAGAAAGAAAGAAAGATCCACAAGCTGAAGTCAGAGCAGCTGTGTGATATTTTATTAAACAGATTATAGTGGCATTGCAATACACTTCTTGGTAGGACGCAAGACATGTTGAACTAACTACAGTCTCAGCTGGAGAAACCACTGAATATCCATGCAGTTTGTCAAGCCAAAAGTGAATAAGTAATTATTTTTGATATTGTGACCCACACAATTACATTATTTTGATATTGTGATCTACACAGGCACATTACATTGGTTGATGTTTAAACTGTAGATTAAGTGAGACGCTAATCAAATGTATTCTCATTACTCTTTGATTTAAAGCAAAATTCTCCGAAGGCGCACTCTTGAATTAATTCATCTTTTTCACGGCTGATTTAAAGCATCTTTTTTTTTTGCCGCAAGTCACCACTTTCTTAGAGTCAGCCACACCAAATTGAGAAATATAATATCTCCATAGACAGAAAACAAACAGCAAACAGTGGTGTCTTCCAGGCATGCAGTTGACAAAACGGCAGACCAGTGGGTGTCCATTTTTTCACAAACACATCCAAGTTTAACCCTCCTGTTGTCTTCGGGTCAAATCTGACCGATTTACTACTTTCATCAATCATAACTTTTTTATTTTACATTCAATTGCATTAAGGCTTTATGATATCCTTCACAGTAGACATTTGAACATATACAATTGCTGATCACCACTTTCATTGAATTTTGGATGATTTAGTCAACTTTGATGGTGTTCCCGGTCAAAAATGACCACCATAAAGAAAAGGAATTAGTAACCATCCGGATCAGATAAAACACACACACAAACACCCACACACACACATACTCTAGATGTGTGTGTCCCCCCCCCCCCCTTATGTGCCCAATCCCCCCCATGTGAATCACACCTGGCAAACACACACGCAGAACAATTTGACACATTTCCCGCTCTTATGTGCCCACCCCCCCGGTGGGCACATAAGTGCGGGAAATGTGTCAAATTGTGGATCACACATGGATCACACCTGGCACACGCAATACATGTTCAGTGTCTATTCTTTGTATTAGGGGTGTCACGGTTCACAGAAGTCACGGTTCGGTTCGTACCTCGTTTTGGATGTCACGGTTCGGTACAACAAGAAAAAGCAAAAAAAAGTCCCAAATGCATAATTCCATGTTTGTTGTTATATATGTTTTAACAGTAGTGCAAGTTTCAGTTTAAAAATAAAGAACTCTGACATGTTGAATAATTAACTGTATTAAACAGTTAAAAACAAACCATACACAGTACACTCAGATGGCCATACTATCTATAATGGCTGATGTCAAACTAAAAAGAATGTCTTGAAAATATGACATCATAAATAATAAGAAAGTGTTTCAAGAGCGCATAGTCATTGAAAAACATATGCCAAAAGCTTCCGTTATTAGGGCCCGAGCACGATGTGCTAGGACCCAACGGCGTCCTAGCACGAAGTGCGAGGATACCTATTGTTATTCGTGGTATTATTATTATTAGGGCCCGAGCACGATGTGCTAGGACCCAACGGCGTCCTAGCACGAAGTGCGAGGATACCTATTGTTATTCGTGGTATTATTATTATTAGGGCCCGAGCACGATGTGCTAGGACCCAACGGCGTCCTAGCACGAAGTGCGAGGATACCTATTGTTATTCGTGGTATTATTAGGGCCCGAGCACGATGTGCTAGGACCCAACGGCGTCCTAGCACGAAGTGCGAGGATACCTATTGTTATTCGTGGTATTATTATTATTAGGGCCCGAGCACGATGTGCTAGGACCCAACGGCGTCCTAGCACGAAGTGCGAGGAAACCTATTGTTATTCGTGGTATTATTAGGGCCCGAGCACGATGTGCTAGGACCCAACGGCGTCCTAGCACGAAGTGCGAGGAAACCTATTGTTATTCGTGGTATTATTATTATTATTATTATTAGGGCCCGAGCACGAGAGTGCTAGGACCCAACGGCGTCCTAGCACGAAGTGCAAGGATACCTATTGTTATTCGTGGTATTATTATTTTTTTTCTGCTGGCGTTTCCTGTTTTTGAGGCCTTTAGGACGCTGAAAAAGTTGTATAATTTTGCACGGACTCCATAACTGATGAAAACTACCTTATTCTGGAGTCAATTGTACAACTTGCTCGCTAGCGCCACCTATACAAATCCCAATTCGGAATTCATTTACAAAGTCGCACCGTAACTCCACATGACCTGAAATTTTGCACACATATCCGGGTGGACCTGCTCTACAAATAATCTCCTTGAACTCCTAAGCTCCGCCTACTTTATTTTTTTTTAAATTAGCATAATTTACAAAACAGTTAAATATTCACTTAAATTTCAAATGTTGGTTTTTCAACACCAAACTCAGTATACAGTATCACCGGAGGGTCAGACACATTACCCTAGGAGATGAGCATGTTCAAACGATAAATATTTCCAACATGAATTAAAACGTACTCGCAAAAAGGCGGGGCTTAGAAAGAAATGCTCATAATTCATCAACAATGTACCAAAAAAACACACATTTTGTTGGTAAGGTTCAGTCTGTATTGGGGAATAGGCACCCAAAGTGATTTCCATTTTGGACTATAGGGGGCGCCAAAAACATGACAAATGTATAACTCATGAACCGATGGACGAAATCTTTTTTTTTTTTTTTAGACATACTCTAGGGATGAGTATTTACTTATATTTAAAGTCTCACAACGAATGACAATTGTGGGCGTGGCCTGTACTTTTTTTTTTATGACGATGTGCTAAAATGTGTTTCGGTACGCAAAACTTGGGACACGCGTCACAGCCCGCGACCTTTTGAAGAATGTAAAAAAAAAACGTACATTTTCAAAAAAACTGCTCACTAGCGCCCCCTATTGTGTGGTAGTCACATATAGTTTCTCAAAACTTCACGAATTTTGGCACAGACATTTCTCATGGAATTGCGGATATATTTGTAAATACATTCCATTAGCCCCGCCCCACAAAAAGTCGGCCATTTTGAAATATGTGCGTTTTTCAGCCATTTTACGCACGTTCTTGCGAACTCCTCCTAGGGGAATGATCGGAAAAATTCCAATGCAGGACAGGTTTAGCCCCTATCCCATATGATACTTAATTGAGGAGCACATTTTTGAAAAATTACTCGTGGAGGTCGTAAGCTAACAGCGAATACACCATTGTTGACGATTTACATGTCGCAAATTACTCTAAACTACTCGGATATAGTTATTCCGATATTCACGAAACGCTGTATACATATTGCTATTATAATTGCAATAAGCCGTACATATATATTAGAATGCACACATATTTCAAATTGCCTTCTATTAGCCCCGCCCCCCCAGAAAGTCGGCCATTTTGAAAAATGTGCGTTTTTCAGCCATTTTAAGCACGTTCTTGCAAACTCCTCCTAGGGGAATGATCGGAAAAATTCCAATGCAGGACAGGTTCAGCCCCTATCCCATATGATACTTAATTGAGGAGCACATTTTTGAAAAATTACTCGTGGAGGTCGTAAGCTAACAGCGAATACACCATTTTTGACGATTTACATGTCGCAAATTACTCCAAACCACTCGGATATAGTTATTCCGATATTCACGAAACGCTGTATACATATTGCTATTATGATTGCACACATATTTCAAATTGCCTTCCATTAGCCCCGCCCCCCAGAAAGTCGGCCATTTTGAAAAATGTGCGTTTTTCAGCCATTTTACGCACGTTCTTGCAAACTCCTCCTAGGGGAATGATCGGAAAAATTCCACTACATTTCCATTTTTGGAAACCTTTACAAAGTGGCACCGTAACTCCGAATGACCTGACATTTTGCCCACTTATTCGGTTGGACCTACTATAATGTTAAAAACAGTGAAATATTACCTTAAATGTCCATGTTTTCTTTTTCAACGCCAAACTTAGTATACAGCATCAGTGGAGGGTCAGACACATTACTGTAGAAAATGAGCATGTTCAGTCGATAAATATGCCCGTCATTAATCTAAATGCGGGGCTTAGAAAGAAATGCTCATAACTCCTAAACCACACACACACACACACACACACGCACACACACACACACACACACACACCGGCTCTGCTGGCGGCAAAAGCAATTACAACAGACACCTATACACTCCACAATAGACACCTACTGAATGTAAAACACACACATACAGCTCCTAAAGCATATAATGTATATCATGCTACAGCCCTTGTATATTTTATTATGTGAAGCACCATATGGTTTCATGAAAAATATCTACTGTTTATTTCTACATATCTCCTAAAGCCTACAAATAAACACACACCCCCTCCCTCCCACACACACACAAACACTTTATCTGTCTATAAGGCTTACAGTTACATTGTTCAATCATGCTTTAGCAACCATGTCTTTATTATGATCTCTTGTTTTCTCTGTGATTACCAGAATTCTGGAGAAATGGATCTGCTGGGGAACGCTACTTTGAAAAGTGCACGGTAAATCAGGACAGAGCTGCCACCTGAGTTGCTGGATAAAGCAAGCCTGAACAGCGCACAGTTGCAGCAGATTCCTGTGTAGCTTCAGATCTGAGTTGTCTTATTAGTAAGCCTAATTTATACTTTTGGAGCAACACTATTTTTATATAATGGCAAACAAAGGGTTCAGAGTCTTTTCTTTTTTTCCTGTGTCATATGTGGCAGCACTGTTCAATGCTTCTTGAAAACATTACCCACTGTAGTGTGACGTGTGAATAAACTCCAACTCTGTATCAACAACACTGTTGTGTAACTTCAGTTAAATACTTGTATGTGTGTAGACTAGAAAGAGGTAAGATAAAGGATCTGCAGTATTTTATGAAGTATAAATCGTACAAAGGTCAGTTGTATACAAGTAGAAGTGTGTATTTACCTGGTAGTAGGCTGTCAGTAATGGCTACGCCTCTCTATTTGGACTGGTAGATCTCGGCAGACTGGCAACTTTAATGGACCCGATGGAGTACTCGGAAAAGTACTCAAAGCTTGTGCTGACCAGCTTTCAGGGGTCCTGACCAGGATATTCAACCTGTCCCTGTCACAAGCTTGCATTCCATCCTGTCTGAAAACGGCTACCATCATTCCTGTCCCCAAAAAGACACCAGTCAGAGAGCTCAACGACTACAGGCCCATAGCCCTAACATTGGCGGTGATGAAATGTTTCGAAAGACTAATAGCCGACTACAT